>NC_064626.1:179436044-179739211 GCF_023864275.1 Schistocerca cancellata
AAAATTTTACAAATTGTTTTGGCCAGTGGCCAATAATGATTTGATAAAATTTTTCATTATTACAATAACAAAGATATCAAATGCACACACTTATTAATACAATGGTGGTCAAAAGCTAAAATTTTCTCACAGTCCATAAAGACAGTCCTGATCATTCATCACAGTAAAACTGCCGTTTCTTTTATCAAAGTCTGAGCAGTAAAAGACAATGCACATGGAAGTAATGGATGTCCATGCAGTCTTGAAGAAGTAGTGTTGTCCTTCCAACAGAAAGACAGTGCTGACTCTTGACATGCTGACAGGTAATGGGCCACAACAGAGCAAACCCACAGCAGAGTCATTCGAACTTTTGAAGAATATAAGTAGGTAGGTCATCACAGAGCAGACCCACTGTAGTCCTGGTAGAGATCGTGGTATTGGTGGGCCACCAGAGGTGCAGACCCCCTGCAGTCCTTGTAGAGATAATGGTATTGGTGGGTCATCAAAGGTGTAGAACCACTGTAGTCCTTGTAGAGATAATGGTCACCAGCCATCTGCTGCGACTTTGCAGGTGCAGAATCACCATCGAAGAGTTTTGCAGAGAAGATAGCAAGTCCATAAACCACCACTTGTGCACGCACAAAGTTTTTCGAATTGTCCTTAGAAGTCTTGCAGACAATATAGCAAGTCCATAAACCACCACTTGTACACTCACAAAGTTTTTGGAATTGTCCTTAGAACCAGCAATGCTGTTATCCAGTCCCTTGCTGAATTTGTAACACACATGCAAACACTAACAGTCCCAACTTCTTACATATTGTGCATTACTATGACCAACAGAAATGTGTGCAGTGAAATGAATGCTTACATCTTACTTAATTTGATGAAATGGTGTCAATTACAATATTATAACATGAGAATACAATTACAAAGGTACAAAATACATCATAAAAGAACATAACAATACAGATAACATTTGTAGTACAAGCTTTACAAAAGAATCGAAACAACATATACATCAGTGTTACAGGAATTATAACATAAGTAAATACATAAAAGATCAGAAGAACGGTTGAAACATCACCTTCACATGTGAGCAACCAAACAGTATAAATAATGTCTAAACATCTTTACAAAGTAAATAATAGAGTATTAGAAAATGTCTACAACATAGCTCTCATCAGCTAAACACATAAAGACAGGAAAAACACTAATACACAAGGGTACACAAACATCTAGAGGGATGACACAAAAGGAAAGGACAGGGTTTGTTTTACTGCAGTATTTTGCATGGAGATCTCCCTTCGTTCATCATTATTCCCAAAAGTCCTATCTAAGCCTGCTTTCTGTATTCTGTTCACATCCTCTGTCAAAAATAGTTTTTCTCCATTGTACAGTATCCTTTTTTTTGCCAAACCATTTTCTGATAGCTTCTCAATGCATTTCTGATAAATTCATCATAGTTAGTTTCTTATATAGTCTACCCCCTCTTAAGCTAACTTAAATCTACTGAGCTCAGATATATATATGCCAAGGGATGAGGCAATGCAGCAGCACATAACAAATTAACACAAACAGCAATGCAAAAAAATGGAAAATTGCAAAGCAAGCTACAGTAAATCTAAATTACCAAGCAATGCAACATTACAACTAATATGAGCCAATGTGCAGCAACAAGAAAAATAAATTAGTAGTAAAAGTAGCTTAACAGAGTAATACAAAGTGAAATTTAGTAGCACTATGCCTGGCAAACAGCAGCAGCAGAAGTATTAACTTATATCTAAACATGACATAGCTCAAGCAAAAAAAAATATTACACTAAAAATGGCCATGTTTAATACTTGTGTCACATCTTAACACTAGAGTGATGCATCACAAAAACTTACTCTACCAAAAAAAAATTACCAAGTAGTTGAAAGGAAAATTATGTATGCATTCCCTGTGAAGGTGATGATGATGATGATGTTTGGTTTGTGGGGCACTCAACAGCGTGGTTATCAGCGCCCGTACAATTACCCAATCATTGCTCAGTCCAATTTCGCCACTTTCCTGGATGATGATGAAATGATGAGGACAACACAAACACCCAGTCATCTCGCCCTGTGAAGGGAAATGTCTTTGTGCTCCCCCATTTTTGGGAAATGTATTACAAAATTAGTATTTACTGGATCTGTAGGCAGAAAATATTTATATTAGTACATCTATAAAATTCTATTTTAACCAATGCTGCAGGGCAGCTAGAAACTAGATATTAAACAAAATGTGTAAATAAATACATAAAGCAAGCCATATGGCATTTTTCTCAACTAGCAAGACAATAGCCGTGAAATGTTTCTCATCGTTTCATTAGGCATTTCAGTAAATATCATAAATTACGAGCTCCACAGTATGCTTTCAACAAGGAAATGTCAATAGCGAGGAGAATGGCCTCCCTTTTTTTTTCTACCTGTGCTTCCGAAAGGCACCAATGGCTTTTTTCCAGGCGACGCACAGCTGGCCGCTCAAGACGCATTATGTCAAGGTCACTTGGCTTTCTTACCGAAATATTTACGACACCAGTTTGCTACAGTGACAGTCTCATATAAAAATATTTCACAGGTCAAGAATTTGGGTTACAAATCTGTAGAAACAAAATCCTATTGATATGACAGTGCCCAAAAAATTTTCGTCGGCATTGTAATACATTCACGCATCTCCGTTACTCGAACTACTGCAATACAGCGAGTGCCACTACTGCCAGCTAAATAACAGATTCAAACTACGGAAGGCACTAACTACTGATAGGGATAGTTATCAACTGAAAGATGTTAATAGAGAACAAACAATGTATTTACCATAACAGTCATAATATATATAGCAGTTCATGACAAATTACAAAACTCCGTCATCTCTCTCCTCACATCCACCACTGCTGGCGGCTCACCTACAACTGCGCAACGCTACGCACTGTTCACATCCAGCTGCCGCTGCCCAACACTACAATGGCAGACAACAATGCAAACTAGCCACAGACTGCACACAGCACAGCCAGTGATTTTCATACAGAGCGCTACGTAATGTTGCCAATAAGAAAATATAAACAGCCTACGCACATAGTTGCCAATAAGAAAATATAAACAGACTACTTACATAATTGCCAATAAGAAAATATAAACAGCCTACTTACGTATGTTAGCATTTGTTAGATTAATATCACAAATATATTGTTATAAACTTGGTGATAAAGAAGGAAAAAATGTGAATGAGTTAAAGAATCTGATAGAAAATCGGAAATTAACCTGGTGTATACAAAAATTATTTAGATATCAAAATAAAACAGTATAGAAAAATGATTTTAATTGGCTCATTTGAACATGTATTGTTTACAGTCGAATTGAATTAATAGTTTTAAGTTCTGTTGATTATAAACTTATTATATTTCAAGTTTGGACGTTATAAATTAAACACAAAACTAATAGACGTTAACAACGATTTCTTACGTGAGTAAGTTATGTATTTTCAGATATGCTTTACAAGCAAATGTTCCTCAAAAACATTCAACATTTTGATAACACTTTCCTTTATGTTTTGGAGTGAAGTTGCAGCTATGAATATATTTAGAAGAATTTTTGTTTTTTATTTTAACAATTTACACATGTAAATGTTTTTATATATTCATATTTATTTTCTCTGCATTTTTATTGTTTCCTTTTTTCAATAATACAACCCACTTATGAAGGTGTATCGTATTTGTAATATTTGTTTCATTATCAAAGTCTTTTTCTTGCTTATACAATGCACAAATAATGTAATATCCACTTTACATTTGTAAACAAACTATTAGCAAAGTTAAGCCTTTCCAATTTGAAAGTACTGCGAAGAAATGAAAAACCATGTATTTTCACTTTCCATTTAATAAAGAAAAATTTTATCACAAGTTAAAAAAAAGCTTTTACGAAAGTAATTACATGTAAATGGAGTCAGTTTTAGATCTAAAATATAACAATAAAAGCTATTAATAATTATCGATAAATATTATAATCCATGGTTTAATGTGAAATTAAGTTGATGATATCTTACGGTATAAACATGTCGAAGAAAAATATTCTAACACATATAAAATTGCAATGAAACGTTACAAAGTATAAATATCTCTCTTGATACAAAAGTTATTAAGAACCGGGCTTATATTCTTCAATTATGAATTCACATATGTCATTTTCAAAAATTACATGGTTAGTCTCATTACATGTTAGGCTCATGAAGAAGTTTTACCACCAATTCGAAAACATGGTGAATGTAAATCAAAGCTAACTGTAAAACAGCTCTATGAAGTTTTAAAAGACCTATTAAAATTAAGGATAATTATATAAAAGAATTAGATGAAATATATCTTCAACCTGTAGTAACATTACATGCAAGAAATGAACAGTTAATAGTTCTTTACAATATGTTCTTCTTTGAACACCTAATGAAAATTTAAGTCTTACGTTTGTTGTTTTAAGATTATGTGATAATAATTTAAAATATGGTTGTTATTTTGTTCGAACACTAATAAAAATGTTTGAAAACGAATAAGGTGCATAAGAAATACACATCCAAATTGTGATGACTTTTTGAGAATTAATTACATACCAATAAATTTGAAAAGATTGAATATTATTTGTCATCGAAATTGTTCCGATATTTTAGATAATTATTGACAACAACATTTCTATGATTATGTATTTATTCTTGATAACTTTTCAGAGAAATTGAAACTAAATTTTCGACTACTTTTTTCAGGATTAAATTTTAAATAAAATTCATAAGGACTTTCGTATGTGTCTAATAACCAAAATTCATTACAGCCATCTGAGTACATTAATTCCAGTTTAATATTCACTAATAATTGAGACATAAAATTATGTTTGTTAAACTTTATATGAATCTCAAATTATACTCTATCTTCTGTAATAAAGCAATGAGTATAACGAATGTTATATTCAAATCTTAAAATGTATGTAAATTTTCAGTAACTGACATTTTAAAAAATTACATGACTTTTATTTACCTAACTATGGTGTGAATTATTAGAACCCAATCATTTAACAGTTTATAACCTTACTACTTAAAACATTTTCAAAAAGGTAAAAATCTGAAAACTTTTCAATAGTTCTCATTCATAAAAATTTCCTTTACTTACTTCAACATTTAAATGTTTTAATTTATATGGGATGGGATTAGGAATGATATTTTCAATTTCAGATATTTTGGGTTGACAAATATGTGCTATTTCCTTTTTCGAACATTCCAAGAGATTTATTTACTCTAACTGTATCGCCAATTCTTATCTAGTTTTAGTATGTGTTAAATTTCTTACATATACATATTTTCATAATTTTTATCATTTTTAGTTTCATTTATATTGTTAAAGGTTTTGTGATATTATTTTAATCAATTAATTTCGAAACTACTTCAACGCCTTTATAATTCCCAAGAAGAGCAAATTTTTTCCTCAATTTTAATGGCCTATTCCATTGCTTGCTTTTCATCTGATAAAAGTTGAATAACAATTAATATAAATTTTTTTAATAAAGTTTGGGATTCTTTATTATAAAAGCCTTTACAATTATCTCTTTGCATTTTTCTTGGTTTACCAGTCTTTAATATTTTTTCAAAAGAACTTATTTAGAATATCCCTGAGCGTATCTTTTACTCATTTCTTTCTTTTAATGTCCTACTCCATTGTTCAACTATACATGCTTGTAATTCGCTAAAAGCTGAATAATATGTAACATAAAATTTTTTAGTAAACTGTTTATATTCTTTATTTTAAAATCCTCTACCATTAGCTCTTTGTAATTTTGTTAGTTTTCCTGCATTTGTTTGTAAATTTCTTAGTTTTTCGACATTCAGTATTATCTCACAAGAATCAGTTACATAATTATCGTTTTATCTTTATTTTGAATAGCCCAAACAAATTTTGAAAAGATGTCTGTAACAGCTAATAAATAATTATATGCTTTACCATATGCTTTTTCGACTGGACCATCTTTCCAACAAGCATTTATTGTAAAAAAATATAATTTTTGTTTTAAAAAATTTACTCATTGGTTCATTCAATCAATAATAATGTGTTCACGAATACTTAAATTACCTGAAAATTTTTTAAATGACTACAAATAAATTCGTTAGAATTTGCACACTTTTGTTGTTAGAATACACTACTGTTTCCTAAACAGTTTGGTAATTGTTTTAGGTTATTTCCTCGAAATGTAACAAAAACAAATTCTTATGTAATGTACCTACGTTTAGTATTGCACATTCTAAATTTGTTGTCTTAGCAGCTAATACATAAGTCATAAAAACGCTACGTAAATATTTAATTTTTAATAGTTTATCTATATTTTCTATGTCAAAATTAGATAAGGGATTGTTATCTATTGTGATTATAACTTTCAATCTCTTATCAGTTTTTTAATCCTTATCCTGTATTTTTCAATTGCTTGAATATTTCTTTTTTAGTACTCTAATTGTGTATCAGCTTTTTTCTTGTTTATAACAGCATTTTCAATTGATGCAGCTGCTGAAGTAGCACCTAAAACATGGTAGATCTGACAACATTAATGGCAAAAATCCCACATTTTGTTGTTTCCATTTTTTCAATAAATATTTAATAATTTTTTCAGAAGAAGCTACCAATTAAATAAGCAAAGAGCCAACAGTGCTTTGTCTTTATTGCGCATCCATTATAAATGGTTGAGCGCTATTTAATTTTTCATTAATTTGATTTGAGTTTAGTTCTGTATGGTTTCATTTCTCAATTTGGAAGTTTAGTGTAATGAATTCAAAAATTATTCATTTATATATGTTAATAACTATTAAAGAATTTTTATAATCCCCAACCGATTTTATCTAAATCAATTCCCAATTCCTCATTTTCTTCATCCTATATTATTCTTCTCACTGCAGTTGTTGCTAATTTTTCACCAATTGAAGCGTCTGAACCATAAGTTCTTTCCTTTGCAGCTAATGGAAGTTTTTTACTAGCTTCATGTCTTTTTCTAATTCTTTATAACCTCTATAAAATATCTTGACTTTACATACTTCATTCTTTATCTACACATGCTAATTTTTCATTTACTTTTGTTCCAAAGCCACACCAATTATTGCCAGGTAAATGCATTGAAAGTGGTAAATTATTAACTGCATCATTAACTAAGACTTTCCTTTAGTCAGTTTCGCCAAATATGTCTTACTTTACACAAAATTATAAAAATAAAATATTTCGTTTATGACTGTTAAATATAAAACTATGTAATTTATCAGTAAACCTTATCTTATTACAAATTATTTATTATAATAATTTTTATTACCAGCTAATTCTTCACCATGGATAACTGATAATCAGTCAATTAATATACAAACACCATTCAAGCAGTTATATTCAACTGCTTTTTCTGAATTTTTTATTACATCTTCTTCAACATAATTAAATGAATTGTTAAGATTTCACTGTGAAGAACTAGGAAAATATTCTCCTACAATTTGTTTTATAAAATTATTTTATTTATTTCCTTTACTTGATTTAATTACATTTTGATTTTTATCAGAATATATGACATCTGAATCATTTGAAATTCTAACATAATTATTAAAAGGAAATTCTGAACCAAAATCATTGAAAGTAAACTTGTTTTTAGTTAAAAAAGTAATTTTCCATAAGCATCTTCGTATTTTTTCACCAGTGTTTATCTTAGTGCCATTTATTTCAGCTGGATAGTTACCAATATATTACCAATAGAGTACCAACACATTTTAATCCAGAAACTGTAACTTCAGTATGATTGATAAATTTTAACTTCCTTTTTTAATGCCTTTGTCTTTTTATTTTATTCTGTCTTCGATTTCTTCTTCATGCACATTCAATAAATCAATTATTTCTTAGTTACTTTATGTAGTCTCCTTTTTTCACTATAATAATGTTTAATTGTTGGGATGTCGTAAAATTCTTCTAAACAAGGTTGATTATTAGGAACTATTTGTTTTTCAGCTTCTGTATTTTCTTCAGTAGCTTTCAAACAATTTTCATCTAAACCTTAGATTCATTGTTTAACTTGCTTCGATTCATCAATATCTGTTTGATCTTGTTCTTTAAATTTTTCGTCTTATGCTCTTGTTCTTTTACATTTTTAAACTTTTCTTCTATTTGTTGTTTTACTTTCCTATTTTATTTAGCTTTTTTCTACTTGTTTGTCATGCTTAGATAACATTTATCCATGATAAGAATACGATATTCACTTTTTTCATTTTATGTTCATTATTTATGTTAATCTTTTAAATGTTCAACGTTGTATGTCTAACATCTTTTTTTTATCGTTTAATAATGAAAAAAATTTCTCTTCTCTGTATTTACCATCATTATTTTTTCTTCTCATATCTCTTGTTATAAAATTTATTTCATCGAACAGTACTATATAATTCTATAAAATCGTCGTAGTTAATATCACAATCCAACAAATTCAAGCAAAATATGATTTAAATTTGTAAAATATTGTGTGATGGTTTAAAAAAAATTAAGTTTATCTCTAACTGTTTTGGTAATTTTTAATTACTTCGTATTGAGTAGAACAATTTCCTCCTTTACATCTCTTTCTAGTAAAATATTTTTTGGAAAAACTAGTTTTTCCAAAATGAAGCTATCGAAAATTACAACTGAATTATTGTCACGTTCGTCCAATGGAATAATTTCATGATTACTTTCAAGAAAAATGAATTTTTCACGTGTTTTCGTAAGTGCATTTTCTTATCTGTACTTTTAGCATAAAACTACAAATTATTATTTTTTCCAGTAACTTTCCTGGAACTAGAATATAATTATCAATAGCAAATGTGAGGTTTCCGCAACTACTTGTTCCCATTAGTGAGCATTGAATATAATTTGCTAAAAGTTTAATTCTTATGTGTGGTTCGCTATCTGTCATTTGTTTTACGCAATTTTTATGAATATCAATGAGCGGATTAGTTAATTGAACGATAATTCATCTGTTATGGAAAAATTATCTGTTCATACAATAGATACTAATAGAAATGTTTCACTAGTTGGTTTTTAGTCTACTTTTTTTAGCTACAAATATTACAACGAAAAATAATAAATTATAAACTAATGATAAAATTCCTATTGTCAGAATTCTTTGAAATTTTTGGAAAACTTTACACAATTGGTAAAACTTGATACGCACATGAAAAAAAGATACTAGATCGAGTTGGTTTTGTAAGTGATATAAAACTATTTTTAGGTAAAGGAGTTTGTATAATCCAAATTTTAGTATTTTACAATCAAATTATGGTGGTTAATGAGAAGGCAATTGTTAATAGTTTTCCTAAACTAATTCTAATTGATAAGTATATAGTTTAATCTAGCTGATAGAATTTTAGTTAAACATAATGATCATTTTCACAGAAATACTGATATTATTTCTAAATTTAAGCCAAATTTTGAATTTTGAAGACCAAAGATTTATGAACTAAATTCCACTATAAATATTCCATTTTTATACTATTCAAAATTTAGCGATTACTAAAATTGAGAAAAACGATAATTCATGAATTTATTCTTAATCAGTTGCGAAAAATGCGAGAGTAATAAATTTTACTCATATCCTGGTAATGAAAAAACAGAAAATAATTTAAATCTCCCTAACAAAGAAACAAAAATTATTATAATATTGGTGATGAATGGATTCATCCTAATTGTGCACAACTTTATATGACTTTAGATGTTATTCACACAGAAGGAACGATTTTTTCGGTATACGATGGCAAATTGAATATTAAACTAATTGATAATTATGTTTTAAAATCGGTAGATATTATTATAATTAAAAAGGAAACAATATTTTATCTAGAAATGAACATCCATTGATTTCCACCTCACCTCTTATTCTATTAACTTTGTTTCTATCAAATGAATTGATGATAGAATGAGATATTCTTAACAATGATAAATTAAAAACAATCAAAAGAAGTTCTATATCCATTAGAGTTATCGTACCTGTTTTTTAAGGCTTCTAAAGAATTCATGAGAGAAGGAGGGCTAACAGTAATTTGCACTTGGCATTCATGATCATATCAAGAAGATTCTTTTTTCCGATAGGTAATAATAAAAGTAATATGCTACCAAAACAAAGTAAAATTGTTGTAAGATATATGGAAATTCATAATTCTGATTTAAATAGGAACCAGTATATTCACTTGAACTAGACGAAAAAAGGCTGAAAATCCAAAATTTGCAATTTCTTTGTTTTAACTACAATTATTTGAATCTGCTGGATTAAATGGAAAAAGAAATTTTGAACTAGATATTACTAATTATAATGATTGTGATGAATTTGATATGTCTTACTTTCTTTTCCTTGTTTTCGAAACCAATTGAAAAAATAATCAGTTAATGAGTCTTCTTTATTCGCTCATGTTAATTTACAAAACGTTTATATAAAAAATGTAAGAAGTGAAGTTTTTCGTCAATAATGATGGATTCTTGAAACCCCCAAATTGTCTGTTACATACTAACTATGCTTTTAGTGATTTTAAAAGCTTCAACTATTATATAACAATATTAATGTAAATCCATTCAGTTTTATTGAAAATTTTCCTATCTATGATATCAATATGACTAAAACAATGAATGTTTTAGCTACTCAGAAAACAACTAAGAAATTATTTACATTTCTAACGAAAATATAATTAATGACACAATCTCATATATAATTGTGAATAGTAAAAAGAATTAAACCCATGACTGACAATATAGAATTTTAACTGAAAATTTTTAATTATATTAGTGAATAAAAAATTTAATAATTTTCAGAAAGACAGAGATGATAAAAGTTGAAAGAAATTGTTTTGATTTTATTTTTAATTAAAAATTTAGCTTCTCAAAATTTAAACATTTATCAAACATTATTTTGAGGACCTAGCTTTTTTATATATAAATAAAAGCAAACCAACATGAACATAAATACAAGCACTTAAAATCTTGTAAGTGATCTTTACAATTATAGTAATGGTTGTGTAGTAGTGTTCCTAAGTTAGCAGTGCTAAAAAAAAGCTTTCACTATTTTATAGGATGAATTTTTTATAACTTAATATGTTGAAAAAGTTTGATTACCTTTAGATGATAAATATAAAGTTACACTTGCATACCGTGATACAAAAATTTTTTCAGAGGGCAATGGTAAATTAGAGAAAATTGTTGAAGTACATCTTTTTTATTGAGTTGATAACGAAATAAAATTTTCCTTCAATTTGAATAAATTTTAAAATCTTTAATTTTTAAGTTTAGTTTTTTGAATATTAAATTTTAATTGAATAAATTTATTTCTTTTATGAATGATAATGTCGTTTGCAGTTATAGATAATTTTTTAAATGGGGAGAACACCAAAACTAAACTCTTGGTTTTAAACCTGAAAATTTTTAGAAAATTTCTCTTTGGCCAGAACTCTCATAAATTTACTATCTGTGTCAAATGACCTCTGGGAATTTAGAAATTTGTCTGCCGCCTCTTGCCCTTCATCCAAATGAATCTCCCATTCAAGGATCTTCACTTGCCTTTAGTATAGGTAGAATAGTTTGTATGATGTATTCTAGAGCAACTTCGCTTTCTCTCTATGTTTCCTGGTAATGATCTCTAAGTGTAAGGGACTTCACACATTCAATATTTATTGTCAATTCTAGTTTGTCAAACCTTCAATATATCAATAACATTCACAAAAAATGTCAGTTGACAACCCAATTTACAAGGTTACGGTTTCCAACACCCAAAGGAAAGTGTGTGCTGCAGTTATGTCAGCTACTCCTTGAAAAGCAACTGAAAACAACGAAAAAGACGAAATGAGTCCGAGAATGTTCGAAAAAAAGAAGGAGCGACTAGTCGCAAGTGACCCTATTGATGTAAGTCAGAACAATGGACTCGAAATGGCGTCATGAATTATTTTTCAATGAGCCCTCCATTACACATCAAGTTATTGGAGTTGAAATGATATAAAATAGAGAAGCAAAATACCTTAATGCGGGGGCAATCGCAGTTCATTAGAGATTGGGTTTAACTTGCAGATTTCTGGCGACAGGCAGGTCATGCTATTGCTCATTGTTCATTTCTCTAGTATCAGCTACCGCACTTAGTAAAATTCTGTGGAAATCTGTGAAGTAATTATGTCTGTCTTGGAAGGACCTTTTTGGGCAGTTAACGTAGAACACTTATTTTACTCTTTGTGATAGTGCGGTGAACTGGACGTGTATTTCACAAACTCCTACTTGTCATTGCAGATGTATGACGCATTTTTCGAAATGGGAAATCAGCATACATTGCACCATTTAGATTGCCATCGATAAAATGGGGGCCAGTTATTGTTCCTCCCATAATGCTGCACCATACATTAACCCCACAAGATCGCTGATGTTCCACTTGTCGCAGCCATAATGGATTTTCTGTTGCCCAATAGTGATTATTATGACGGTTTACGTTACCACTGTTGGTAAATGACGCTTCGTCGCTAAATAGAACGCATGCAAAAAATCTATCATCGTCCTGTAATTTCTCTTTTACCCAGTGGCAGAACTGTACACGAAGTTCTAAGTCGTCACCATGCAATTCCTGGTGCATAGAAATATGGTATGGATGCAATCAATGTTGATGTAGCATTCTCAACATCGACGTTTTTGAGATCCCGATTCTCGCGCAATTTGTCTGCTCCTGATGTGCGAATTAGCCACGACAGCTGCTAAAACACCTACTTGGGCTTCAGCATTTGTTGCAGGTCGTGGTTGACGTTTGACATGTGGTTGAACACTTCCTGTTGCCTTGAATAACGTAACAATCCGGCGAACGGTCCGGACACTTGGATGATGTCGTCCAGGATACCGAGCAGCATACATAGCACACGCCCATTGGGCATTTTGATAAATCAACACGATATCAACCTTTTCCGCAATTTGTAAATAGTCCATTTTAACACGGGTAATGTATCACGAAGCAAATACCGTCTGCTCTGGCGGAATGTTTCGTGATACCATGTACTTATATGTTTCTGACTATTACAGCACCATCTATCTATCACTAAGTGAAAAAAGTGGTCCAACTAAAACATTCATATTTCTTTACATACTACACAAATATGTAATAAAAATGAGGGTTCCTATTAAAAAAAAAACGCAGTTGATATCCATTTGATATATGGCAGCACCATCTAACAGGCCAACCATAGCGCCATCTGGTTTCCCCCTTCAAGCTAGACAAGTTTCGTTCTTTGTAGTTTTTTCGTTTGACGCTTATTTCGTAAGATATTTGGTCCAGTTATGATCAATAGACCACCCTGTGTATTGACAATACTGAGAATATTTTGAGGTCCATCAATTAGGTCCATCAATACTACTCGTCAATACATGGTGATAATAATTAAAGTTAAACTTTAAAGTCGCTGTAGTAATAACACCACTGGTCAACATGATGTCAAATTGCAGCAGAGTATCATTGGAGAATGGGGGAAACGTATGGCAGAAGGAAAAGAAGTGTGAAAATTGATCAATATATGGTGCTATATATCTCAGAAAATGTAAATGTAAACATCTGTCTGCGCACGACCCATTGAAGTTGGTATAACCACGCCAGATGCATGGCTTTTCCTGGTTTTGCATCTGTGACTTCTGCCATGTATGTCTCAATGTAGGATCGCGCCCTGCTTGCAAAGATGTATCTCAAGAATGATGACAAAGCACACGTTGCTCTACAGAAGTTCCGGACACTGAAGGGTTTGAAAAAAGGCTTTCAACTAATGACTGCTGTGGGTGTGGAGAAAATGAGTCGTGAGGTGCAACCTGATAGAGGGAGGAAACGAATTGATTCGATGTCAGTGGAAGCAGTGGCCACTGCAATGCAGGAGGAGACGAGTGGTGGTGAGCAAACGTGTAGTGCATGGAGAATTGCCCAAACATTGGACATAACTGTGAGCACGGTGCCTAAAATCCTGTGGAACAGCCTTCTTTGTTATCCATTCAAAATTACCCATATGCACAAGTTGCTTCCTGTTGACCTGCCAGCATGAGAGACCTTCGCCTTAGATTTTCTCACTTGCATGGAAGTGTACAGTTATTGGCCATGAAGACTTTGTGAACAGACAAAGCCCACTTCCATGTGACATGATATATCAATACACAGAATTGTAGAATATGGGCAACGGAAAATCCACATGCAGATCAACCAGTACCACTTCATCCTGAAAAGGTCACTATGTGGTGAGGATTTATGGCATCATCTATCATAGGGTCATATTTTTTCGAAGAGGCAGGTGCTTCTGGTCCTGTTACCTGTACGGTCACTGGTAAGCACTATGAGTGTCTTTTGTTCAACTACGTTATTCCATTTCTCTAACAGCGTGGATGTGTGGATCGGATCATTTTTCTGCAAGATGGCGCACTTCTGCATATTGCAAATCCAGTTCAGCAACTGCTCAAACGCCATTTCGGAAATGCTAGAAGTATCAGCCGCCATTTCCCCACACCCTGACCATCCTGATCACTTGATCTTAATCCGTGTGACTCCTGGCTGTGGGGCTATCTGAAAGATGTTGTGCTCAATGTTCCGATTCCAAACTTATCTGCATTGAAGGCACACATTGCGCGAATGTGACCCTTGAAACACTTCAGTCAGTTGTGGAACATGCTGTTTCTAGATATCAACTTGTAGAAAATGCTGGACAGCGGTACGGGCAACATGTTTCGCGCCAGTCACATGGAAATTAATAATCCAATTTTATTTTGATTGATGCATTTTATGCAGTTTTTGGTCTCAGGACAATTAAAAACCGGTGTGATTGATACTTTTTATGCAGTTTTTGGGCTCAGGACATCTAAAATCCGATGTGATTGATGCTTTTTATGCAGTTTCTGGCCTTAGGGCAGTTAAAAACCGATGTGAGTGATCCTTTTAATACGATTGTTGGCCTCAGGACAATTAAAAACCGATTTTTCCCATCCGATTAGGGTGACCAGACGTCCGGATTAATCCGGACATGTCCTCCTCTTCAGCTCTTTGTCCGGGGTCCGGGCGGATTTTTACAGTGCCTGACTTTTTGCAAACTTGAGCGTAATACAGTTAAATTTACAATTCGTCCCGTTCCATTGCTCCTTTCTTAAATACTTGAACTATTGGCACAGCCATTGTGATAAACACGCAAGTAGGCAGTGTAGTAGGTGGCACCAGGATCGTCAGCTCTTTGTCCGGGGTCCGGTCGGATTTTTACAGTGCCCGACTTTTTCACAAACTTGGGTGTAATACAGTTAAATTTACAATTCGTCCCGTTCCATTGCTCCTTTCTTAAATACTTGAACTACTGGCACAGCCATTGTGATAAACACGCAAGTAGGCGGTGTAGTAGGTGGCACCAGGATCGTCAATGTTATCGTTGATCGACCTATAAGCGAATGCAAATACTGATTATTTAAAATTTTCGTTTCGTATCTTCGCTTTGTATTGGCTTGGCTTCCTGTAGTGTATGTGTGATTTGTCAGTCTAATTTTTAACCGAGCGAGATACGTAAAATATTTGGCTATGCATGAATGAATAGTGTCACCACAATCAATATTTTTAATTTAAAATAAAAATATATTGCTCTGGGAATCACCACCTCACCACCAGTAACAATTAACTACTAGTTTTACCGGTAATTCCCGGCAGTCACGTGACTGATGGGTGGTATTCTCATCTGCAGTTGACCCTTTTGATTTGTCCTCTTTTTTCTTCCTTTGTCCTCCTTTTTGAAGCTGTTTGTCCTCCTTTTTAAACAATTGCATCTGGTCACTCTACATCCGATGTGATATGACTTTGCCATGTTGGATGGGCTTACGTATTTAATACCTAACAGTATCACACCTGTACACCCATACACACTTTTTAAACTACAGCTTAGCGTCAACCCTACACCTTAGACGTTGTTGTATGATTCATTACTTATTTGTAGTCAACCACTATTAAATTATGATGCTTAAAGCGCCATCTATTGCCACATTTTGAAACTATTTTCTTCTGCCATACGTTTTACCCCTTCTCTGATAATATTCCGTTGCAATTTGACGTCTTTCTGACCAGTGGTGTTATTTCTACATCTGTTTTGAAGTTTACATTTAATTATAATCGCTCTGTGTTTCTAGTATAGACAATACATCAATACACGCTCTCAGACGATCAATATATTGGCGGTTTGACAATATTATTAAACGTGTGAGGTCCACTGTATGCACACATAGTGTAAATTTCTCTGGAGTGAGCACTGTGTTCTGTGCATGTTGTCAACATTAAACCTGGATTGTCACGTGTTTTAGGGACTTCGCTGTGCGTGTGTGCTTTCCGCAGAGTTTGAAGTTTATAATATCAAGAGTTTTTGTTATGTTTTCACCGTTTGTTGATAGTGTAATAGCGATGGTGAATTACTGTTGCCCGCATCTCGTGGTCGTGCGGTAGCGTTCTCGCTTCCCACGCCAGGGTTCCCGGGTTCGATTCCTGGCGGGGTCAGGGATTTTCTCTGCCTCGTGATGGCTGGGTGTTGTGTGCTGTCCTTAGGTTAGTTAGGTTTAAGTAGTTCTAAGTTCTAGGGGACTGATGACCATCGATGTTAAGTCCCATAGTGCTCAGAGCCATTTGAACCATTTGAATTACTGTTGTTGCTACGGATGCAAAGAAAAATATGTGAAAGGAGGGATAGTAACTTTGGGTCTAGTGAAGCAGGGGATACAACTCGTCGGCTTTGACCAATGACTTCATACATTAGTCGTAGATAGTAATGTCTTCACTTCAAGGCATAGATAATAAAACAGTTCTGAGTTCCAGATAAGCGCTATCATTGTACATTAAAATAATTGAATCTGAATCTAAAAGCGATCGCTTTTTATTCCTTAAATTATTCATTGTGTGATTTAATTAAATTAATTGGTTGGTTATTATTCAAACGGTACTTCATTCGTAATGGTACTGAGGTAATTTGGAGTATTAGTTTGATATTGTAGAGCAATTTTTAGTGTCTTATTTTCGTTTATAGGAATGGATTTGTCTGTTGCAATGAATCTTGATGATTTAAGAGAAGCTATGCTCCTCAATTTGTTCCTTGCAAATGTGTAGCCTTATTGCTGAATACGTCCGATGTCGTGAGTGCGGCGAACATATGCGCCTCACCAGTGTATCATGTCGCTGTACTCACGACTTATTTGTGTGGAGGTGCACCAGAGACTGGTTATGGCGATCTATTAGGAGGGGAACGTGGTTCGAGAAATCTAAGCTCGCCCTGAGAGACATAATGAAAATATCACTTACTGTTGATGTTCAAGATATCCTGTGTGGCTCTGTGTGCATGAATGTCGTGTGAGTAAGCGTACAGTAATGGACTGGTACGCATTTTGTAGGGAAGTTTGTGGGGAATATATGAAATGTAGGGGGCCATTGAGGGTGGGGGGGGGGGGATGTTATGGTCCAAATCGACGAGTCGCATTTTGGGAAAAGGAAGTACAACAGGGAGGAACCTCCGGTGGGTTTATGGGTGTGGGGGGCAGTAGTTTCAGGTCAGCATTGTGACTATGTAGTGTTCAGAGTAGTAACAGATAGAAGTAAGGAAGTTTTGGTTAGGTTAATTAAAGATCAGGTTCTAGAGGGTTCTATTGTTGGGTTTTCTTCGTATAGGGATTTAGGGGATAGGGGTTATCAACATCTTGTAGTAAACTACAACATTGGATTTAGATCATTATCCACAGGTGCCTGCACTAACAGTATTGTGGGGTACTGGTCAGCGGTGAAATCTCTTATAGGGAAAGGGAAACGTCAGATTTCGACACTTCAAAGCCACCAAGATGGGTATTCGTGGAGACAATGTATTCCGCGGACATATTGCCCATTTAAATGTTTTATTAAACATATTGGCAAAATGTACCGTCCCAAACATCTCAGCTAATTTCACAGTGGGGGGGAGTGGAGTTAGTGAATGAGTGTGTGTGTGTGTGTGTGTGTGTGTGTGTGTGTGTGTGTGTCGGAGAGGGAGAGAGAGAGAGGTTTCGTAATGTTGTGTTTGTTGAGAGTGTGGGTATTGATTTTACTGTCTTTCTAGGCCAGCTTCGGTTATTCTTCGATATTTCTGTAGGTAAGTTCACTTTCCCATTTGCTTCTTTCACTGTATTTCACTATTTTGACATATTTCACTGTTTTATTCCGCCAATATGTGTATTTTCGTGTTGTGAGTACGTGATAGAAATGTCTCAGATGTCAATCTTCTTTCGTTCCCCAGCTCTAATATCAGTACGACATTTTCGTATGTGTACTTGCTATATTAAAGACGAAACCCCCAACACATCTAAAATTTGTATCCTGTCCTTCACTTGGCCTTTACACTGACACTGTATATGTCAATTGGCGAGCAAGATACAAATGTTCTGCATAGCCATATAGCTCAAGTAACGAATGGGATACTATTAGCATCCCATAGTGAAGTACGGGATACAAATTGTACATGTGTCGTCTTCTTGTCTCCGTGTAGTTCAATTGAGGTACAGGTTGCAAATGTAACGCACGTCTATTTCCACCTTTTAGTTACCAGTATACATATATAGAGGTCAACGGAAATCTGGTATACATATATTACATACTAGGACCTTCTGTCATCAGTAGTACTGATATGTACATAAGAAAAGAATCTTAGTAATAGTGGAGACGAAATAAACAACACATCTACAATCTGTATTCTGTGTTCCATTCAGGGTTTACTGAAGTGGAGGATACATCGTACAAGTGAAGAACAGACAGTAATGCTAGTGAAAAGGAAGAAATCGACTTAGACAAACTCGTATTCCGTACTGTACTTAAGAAACACAATTCGAATGAGCTTTTAATTTGTATCCGGTGTTTCATTTACGGTTTAGTGAAGCAGAGAATACATAGTTCAAGTGAACAACAGGACAGCAATGCTAGTAAAAACTAAGAACTCAAAGTACGCTTAACTTGTGTCCCGTACTGCACTTAAGCAATACAGTTCGAAAGAGTTTCGAGATACCACTGACTTACAGGTAACGTGATGTATTCTTTGCTAGTAATATATTTCATTCATTTCTTTCCATTGTATTTTGCGGAGAAATACTAAGATAGAAACACGCGATATCATTGACGTGAAAATACTACTGGCCCTTAAATATGTGAAGTACAGTTTTTCTCTCTTGCATTCCTTTGTTTCTGAATATTCTTCTCAGCTCTTTCATGTTTGTAATACATGCTCTCTGGCCAATTCTGACGTCATTGGTCAAAGCCGACGGGTTGTATCACCTGCTAAACTCGACCCGTAGCTTTTCATGGGTACTATGTTTAAAAATTTCGAGACGCATTTGTTAAAAGAAAAGAAAAAATTCCTTGACGTCTATATTTATGTGCTGCTCCATGACTCTGCTCTCAATATCTTTATTCTTGGCTTGTGTGTAACTTATGTGTTTTTCTTACAGTACATGTGGTTTTTTTCGTATCTAGAGTGTAATTACAAAGCTAATAAAATGTTTTCTTGCCTTTAAATAATATTTTTCATCAGGTTATGGGCCCAGTACACGTGTAAAGGCAAACAACACAGTTTAATTAAAACAATATTTGAAATGAGCGTATGTCTGTAAAGAAACATGATTGCTAGCGGCGATTATAAGGTCAGCATTGATAAGCTTGAAGGACCTGACGACTGGGCCAAATGGAAATGGCATATTTCTATGGTGCTACGTTCATATGGACTAGAAGATATTATTAACGGTACACGTGAACGTGTAGAGTTGCCGCAAGATGCGACAAATGAACAAAAAGAAGCGTATGTGGAATGGCTCAAGGACGACGCAAAGGCAGCAAGTCTTATAGCAAGTGCGCTAAGTAAACCTGTTGCAGAACTTGTCTTAACGTGCAAGAATGCTAAAGAAATCTGGGACAAATTACGCGCCCGATTTGAACGTAGCAATACTCAGCGTTTGAATATGTTGATTGAAACATTTTTCCGTGTTAAACGTGATGAATCTGAAGATATTAGTGCACATGTAGCCAAAATGCAAAAGTTATTTGTGGACCTGAACGATGAATTAGCAAAACATGAAGAAAATACGCTATCTGAAAGAATCTTAAATGGTCGAATTTTGTCTACACTGGGAAAAGACTACGACAATTTTAAGAATCTCTGGGATACGATACCGACAGAAAAGCAAAGCTTGAATTTATTGATTGAAAAACCCTGTACTATTGAACTGCGTGAACAAAACGTTAATGGAAGTGCAGCTTTTGTCGTTTCTAAAACAAGAAAACGGCAAACAAGTAATCAGCAAGTAAATATGACGAAGTCACAATTAAAACAGAAGTTTCCGTGTAATAAATGCAAACAATTAGGTCACTGGGCAGCAGACTGTCCACAGAACACTCATGACAGCAATAAAAGAAAAGAGAAGAAGCGAGACAGTGAACACGCTGCATTTACTTCATACGCTATGGGTGTGTGTACCAGTAATCACAGTGACCCAAATAAATGGTATTGCGACAGTGCCGCTACAAATCATATCACTCCCAACAAACAGTATTTTGTTTCGTATAGTGAATTTCATGTTCCTCAAGTAATTTCATTGGGAAAACAAGATGTCAAAATGTGTGCGTACGGTAAAGGAACAGTTTACATCCAAATCCGACGAAACAATAAATGGTACAATGCTAGAATGGACAATGTTTTGTACGTCCCTGATGCAAGTGCTAATCTGTTCTCTGTGAGAGCCATTGCCTGCAGAGGCTACAGTACTAATTTTAGTTATAATAATGTCTGTGTTCGAAAACAAGTCAGTGGCAATATTGTTATGACAGGTTATGTGAAAAATGGACTTTATGGGTTGAACATGCGTGTTGTTAGAAATGCAAAAATGAATCGTAAGATCTTGATGACTTCATCTGAAACATTGCAAGTGTACCATGAAAGGTTTGGTCATCAGAATAAACAACATGTGAAGAATATTTTAAAAGGAATGAACATTAATGTGGAAGATGCCAAGAGTGAATTTTGTGACGGCTGTGCGGTTGGAAAGATGCATAGGCTGCCATTCAAAACACGAACAATACGAGCTACAAGTACTGGTGAATTAATCCACGTGGATGTAAATGGACCAATGAGCACGAAATCTTTTGGAGGCAAGCATTATTATGTATGTTTCAAAGACGATTTTAGTAAATTTCCTCGAATTTTCTTTTTAAGACACAAAAGTGAAGTGTGTACTGTGCTTAAGCAGTTTTTGAATGAAGCACGAACTAATGGACATGTTGTCAAACAATTTAGAATGTGATGGTGGCAAAGAATTTAACAATAAGAATGTCAGTGAACTGCTTGCAGACAGGGGAATAGAGCTACTGATTTCTCCTCCTTACACTCCTGAACAAAATGGTGTGGCTGAACGGGAAAATAGGACCATTGTTGAAGCTGCCCGGTCAATGCTGAATCCGAGTAAATTACCTAAAGGGTTGTGGGCAGAGGCATGTAACACAGCAGTCTACCTAATAAATCGTACTGGAAAATCTTCAGTTGAAAATAAAACCCCTTATGAACTATGGTTTAATCGACCAGTAGGACGACTTGATCATCTCAGAATTTTTGGCACAGGCTGCTATGTTCACATTAACAAACAATTCCGTTCCAAGTTTGATGATAAGGCAGTTTTTGGACGACTTGTTGGATATGTTAATGACAAAGATGGGTTCAGAGTTTGGATTCCATCTAAAAGAAAAGTGGTGTTGAGTCACGATGTAAAATTTAAGCCAGAAATTGTTTGTGATTTACATAGTGATCATGTTGAATTTGAAGTCCCTCGGGAAGAATTTAATGATCCGAATTCATCTAAAGATGACCAATGTAAATCTCCTAGGCTGTACACTTCTGGAGGAAGCCAAACTCAAGAAATAATTGGCACTCTCGATTCTAGAGAAAGTCAAGAGTCAAGTGAATCTGAAGAAAATAAAGAATTAGCAGAATTTCTAGAAGCAGAAGCTGCTGAATCTTCTAATGAAGAGAAACAGAAGAATAAAAGACAACGAAGAAAACCAACCTGGATGGAAAGTGGTGAATTTTGTATGGCAACAAAAGTTGATGCACTTGGATACAAAGATCCAAACTGTTTTTCAGAAATATTGCAGTCAAACGAGAAGGAAGAATGGATGCAAGCTATTAGTGAAGAACTTCAATCACTTAAGGAAAACAATACCTGGGTGCTGGTTGACCGTCTGAAGAATGCCAAAGTATTGCAAAACCTCTGGGTTCTACGGCGAAAGGTTGCAGTCAATGGAGGTACTCGCTTTAAAGCCAGATTGGTTGCAAAAGGCTGTATTCAGAAAGCAGGAATTGATTATGACGACGCCTTTAGCCCTGTGGCACGTTATGACACCATACGAACTCTGTTGGCTGTAGCTGCTTCAAAGAAAATGCTGCTAGAACAATTCGATGTAAAGACAGCTTTTCTGAATGGAATACTTGAGGATGAAGTATATATGGAACAACCAGAAGGTTTTGAAGATGGTACAGGCCGAGTATGTTTCTTAAAAAAAAAGTCTTTATGGGTTGAAGCAAGCGCCACATTGCTGGAACAAACGTTTTGTTGAGTTCATGAAGAAAGCTGGTTTTTCAAACAGTGATGCAGACCCATGCCTATTTTATCGTAGACAAAATGGAAATAGCCTTTATGTGGCAATCTACGTTGATGATGGCCTGATTGTCGGCAGTAACAAGAAAGAAATTGCTGTTTTTATGGATGTTTTACAACATGATTTCGAAATAACAACTGGCAGTATTGACAATTTTCTTGGCATAAAAATAAAGCAATATGAAGATGGAGCAATAATGATAAGTCAAGAGAAATACACAGAAGAAATTCTGCACAGATTTCGAATGGCAGAATGCAATACAATCTCAACTCCTATTGGACGTGAGGACAATAACCAAAACGAAGAAGTTTCGTCATCTGTACCCTACCGTGAAGCAATTGGTTGTCTCATGTACCTTTCAACAGTAACTCGTCCAGACATCACTTTTGCAGTCAATAAAGCTGCTCGAGCTATGGAGAAACCAACCACTGAAGACTGGAAAAGAGTAAAGCGCATTTTCCGGTATTTGAAAGGGACCTTAAATTTTGGAATTGTATATACACTCCTGGAAATTGAAATAAGAACACGATGAATTCATTGTCCCAGGAAGGGGAAACTTTATTGACACATTCCTGGGGTCAGGTACATCACATGATCACACTGACAGAACCACAGGCACATAGACACAGGCAACAGAGCATGCACAATGTCGGCACCAGTACAGTGTATATCCACCTTTCGCAGCAATGCAGGCTGCTATTCTCCCATGGAGACGATCGTAGAGATGCTGGATGTAGTCCTGTGGAACGGCTTGCCATACCATTTCCACCTGGCGCCTCAGTTGGACCAGCGTTCGTGCTGGACGTGCAGACTGCGTGAGACGACGCTTCATCCAGTCCCAAACATGCTCAATGGGGGACAGATCCGGAGATCTTGCTGGCCAGGGTAGTTGACTTACACCTTCTAGAGCACGTTGGGTGGCATGGGATACATGCGGATGTGCATTGTCCTGTTGGAACAGCAAGTTCCCTTGCCGGTCTAGGAATGGTAGAACGATGGGTTCGATGACGGTTTGGATGTACCGTGCACTATTCAGTGTCCCCTCAACGATCACCAGTGGTGTACGGCCAGTGTAGGAGATCGCTCCCCACACCATGATGCCGGGTGTTGGCCCTGTGTGCCTCGGTCGTATGCAGTCCTGATTGTGGCGCTCACCTGCACGGCGCCAAACACGCATACGACCATCATTGGCACCAAGGCAGAAGCAACTCTCATCGCTGAAGACGACACGTCTCCATTCGTCCCTCCATTCAAGCCTGTCGCAACACCACTGGAGGCGGGCTGCACGATGTTGGGGCGTGAGCGGAAGACGGCCTAACAGTGTGCGGGACCGTAGCCCAGCTTCATGGAGACGGTTGCGAATGGTCCTCGCCGATACCCCAGGAGCAACAGTGTCCCTAATTTGCTGGGAAGTGGCGGTGCGGTCCCCTACGGCACTGCGTAGGATCCTACGGTCTTGGCGTGCATCCATGCGTCGCTGCGGTCCGGTCCCAGGTCGACGGGCACGTGCACCTTCCGCCGACCACTGGCGACAACATCGATGTACTGTGGAAACCTCACGCCCCACGTGTTGAGCAATTCGGCGGTACATCCACCCGGCCTCCCGCATGCCCACTATATGCCCTCACTCAAAGTCCGTCAACTGCACATACGGTTCACATCCACGCTGTCGCGGCATGCTACCAGTGTTAAAGACTGCGATGGAGCTCCGTATGCCACGGCAAACTGGCTGACACTGACGGCGGCGGTGCACAAATGCTGCGCAGCTAGCGCCATTCGACGGCCAACACCGCGGTTCCTGGTGTGTCCACTGTGCCGTGTGTGTGATCATTGCTTGTACAGCCCTCTCGCAGTGTCCGGAGCAAGTACGGTGGGTCTGACACACCGGTGTCAATGTGTTCTTTTTTCCATTTCCAGGAGTGTAATAAAAAAGAAGAGTTAAAGATTTACGCTGATGCAGATTTCGCAGGTGATAACCGGACAAGGCGCTCAACAACTGGAATTCTTGCAAAGTACTCAGGTGGTGCAGTGTCATGGACAAGTCAGTTGCAGAAAGTAGTGGCCACATCCACAACCGAGGCGGAAATAATTGCAGCTAGTGAAGGAGCAAAAGAGTTAGTTTGGTTACGTCGTCTGCTATCAGAATTAGTGGAAATGTCGGGTCAGCCTCCAGTTCTTTACATTGACAATGCTAGTGCATTGAAGTTGGCAAAAAATCCGGAATATCATCGACGTTCTAAACATATAGAGGTCCGACATTTCTATATTCGTGAAAGATATCTGAACGGTGAGATTTTCTTGGAACACATTGATGGACACAACCAGTTGGCTGATATTTTGACGAAACCTCTTGAACGAGTTCGATTTAATTTTCTGTGTTCATAAATTGGCATGCAAGAGGCAAAGCAATAATTTCATGATTTTTTTCTTTTGGAGGAAGTGTTAAAAGAAAAGAAAAAATTCCTTGACGTCTATATTTATGTGCTGCTCCATGACTCTGCTGTCAATATCTTTATTCTTGGCTTGTATGTAACTTCTGTGTTTTTCTTACAGTACATGTGTTTTTTTTTCGTATCCAGGGTGTAATTACAAAGCTAATAAAATGTTTTCTTGCCTTTAAATAATATTTTTCATCAGCATTATAATTATGGCTTGATTCTGTAGACCTATTTTTCTACGATTTTATGACTATATAATAGATATTACGGCTCGTACAAAAGCTTACAAACAGTCGCTTCCTCTCGTAAATTTGCCAGTGGAACAGGAAAGGGAATGGTTAGTTGTTTCAGCAAATACTATCCTCCATGCATTTATTAGTGACTTGTCGGTTACGTATATAAATTTGAAAGATGGGACACAGATAAATTCAATAGAGTAGGAGTCTGTAATTGTCTTCGTATAATATGTGTGTCCAAACCTTTTTGTTTACTATAAAGCTACAGTAGGAGACCATGTTACTGTAAGTGTGTCTAGGACATGGAAAGTGATTATATGTGTTATGTTTCAGTTTCCTAAACAACGAGTAAAGATGTGGCTCCAGAAAATAAGGAGGAGTAATTTTGTCCCCACAAAATATTCTAAAGTATGTTCAAAACACTTTGAAGAGAAAAATTTGGATGTGTGTGGCAGAAGATAGATGCTATACCAACTATTTTTAATTTTCCATAACACGTACTACCAATTTCTGCATTCAGCTTACATACATTTTCTACACAAATCAAATAAACACAATAGCGTAGCTAATCAAAGTGCACATTCATCTTCTTTTGTGTATTTTGCCTTCAATTTATTTTTTTCACCATTTGATTAAGAAGCGTAAAATATTAGTAAACATGTCCCCAAACTCTTTCATTTATGTCACTTTCCACTTCCCGTAATGGTGTTATATATGGGTTCTCTGTTACATGACCAACTGTATTTGCTTTACAGTACATTGATTCTCCGATCGCCTTGTTTCCTCCTTCTTACTCAGTCTATTATTTATGTAATAAGCTGGGAGCAAGTACGTAAAATGCGTTTTAGATCGCAAAAACAAGAAAATAAATACGCAACAATAGCAGAAAAAAAGGACGAATTTGCAGGGATATAATCATTAATGTGTGGCAAATTCGGTGTTTTTCGGACACTTGCGGAAACTGCTTGTGACGGGTTCTAGTGCGCATTCATTCATGTGATTCTAAAATCAGTCGCTAGACTGAAGTACTGGCGTACTGTCACTTTCACTGCAAAAATGTACGTCAGGCTCTGTAATACTATAAAGTGCCGTATCATATCGAGAACTACCAAAAATCGAGTGCATCTGATCTGTGACACCTATCGCAAAGAAGCATAATGCAAAATCTGTTGCCCTGAAAAGTTACGTAGCTTGTTTATTCCCGGTATCAAATGGATACTGTTAAAATGTCTGCTCAACATATATAAATAATCCACGACACGTACGAAAAGAATCCTTCTGTACTAGAGATGTAGTGACATTCTAAATATACAGGGCGCTATACGGACAAACACACGACGTCCAGAGAACACGTGACCATGCCGGCAATGTATGTTGACAACACAGAATCTGTACTGCGCATGTGAATACTCACTCCAGAGATCTTTACTCTATGTATGCACGCCTGTATTCGGATTGTGTCAACTTTGGCTACGCGCGACATCTATGATTTCGTGTGCTATCATTGGTCGATGCGAAAGATGGGATGTATGATGTCAATTTAAATGTTAGAAATTGCGGTTTTTGTATTTGAACTTCGTTGGAAATGTTCCGTTTCTATATTTAAATACAATTGTATCAAAAACTGTTTATTCAGGCAGCTGTTGTCATGTAAAGCTTGATGGGAGTCACCATTGAAGCACATTGGTCTATTGCGAATTTTGATAGGTACTTCGCTAATTATCTTCGGCTGTGTGACTTTTTGTTGCTGCACTGCAGATTAACAGGCTTGTATTGAGTTGTAATTTCTCCCCTATTTGTAAAACCGGGGTGCTCTTTTGCATAAAAAATTGAGCACTTGCAAGTAACCAGACGGTCACAAATGCAGAAACATATCGTACACTATGTAGGATGTAAAAGTTACAGAATTTTTATTTTAATCACTCGTAAGCTTGCATATGCGAATGTTTATCGAAACATAAAATATTTTCTGCCAGCTCTAATTTATTTAGTTCTAGTGAAATGTTTGCAGTTTAATACCGCTTTGAAAAAAGATTTCAGATAAATTAGTTTATGGGAATTCACTAGCAATTTATTAGTTAACAACGTTGCTGACGGATTTAAGCGGGCAGGACATGGAGTGTGTTTACTAACATTCGCCGTTAATGGAATCTAAAACTCTGTTGCAAAACTCCTTGTCTCGAGTTTTAGATGCATGCAATGAGGATACATTCGTCTATTATCGCCAGGCTGTCGCTTCTGCGTTCCCCAGACAATTGTCTACGTAAGGCTTGTCATCTTTTATGTTAAAAAGTGTTTTTTAAGCACGTTTTTGGTGTTTTATTCTCCCCCAACAGGGAAATATTTATTTGTTCAGGAGCCTCAAATTCAGATAGAAAATAGATAGAGACAAAGTTGATGGGCTCAAGAACCCATGGTCAAAATCTTTTTAAACTACCTGTTTGCATGATTAGTCTTTCCACAGTAAAATGCTGTTATGATTTTACGTATGCAGTAAGCTGGTGCAAAAGAGATTTTTTTTCATGTGTTAGCAAATTTTATTCTTCTGGACAATATTGAGTCATCTGTTTATTTATTCATTCATCCATCCAGAGATCATCTCGAGTGTTTTAGGATTTGCAATTATAGTACAATGAAAATAATGTTCAAAGTATACACACACATTGAATAAACAAGTATGTTTTTATGGGGTGGTTGGCCATGGCCTTGGTGTAGGAACAATCTGGCATTTGTGTGAAATGATTTAGGAAGACCTTAATGAGAATGGCCAGACAGAATCTCTGTCCTCCCGAATGTGAGATCAGTGTCACAACTGCACATCATTCGGTTCGTTGCCATTGAGTTGTGTTCCTTGATTTATACACAATTTGATCCAGATAACTTGCAAAACATACTTTTGTATTGCATCACTGCACACGCTAAGGACTCCTGCAACTGACTCTTGGACCACAAACATGGTACTATTCTTGCACTCCCTCTGGTCTGTTCAGGAAACTGACTCCAGGTCTATAAGTGTACAACTATGCCCCATGCTCATCTTCATATCCTCCCCTCATTCCATGTGTAAAGCTGAGGCAGTATTCCCCCATTGGGAGTGAGATTCTGAGCTTGGGAGAAAGACAAGATATTACTGTAATGGACTATAGTTATCAATTGGCACATGATTTTCTTGTAAAAGCATTACATTGTGATACTGTATGGCAAAGTGACAGGGTGTTGTATTTGTCACCTTTCATTATTAACCACTAGGCTACTCTCAGTAAATCCGTAATTGTGTAATATGCATTATTTATTGAGAAAGTTTTAGCTGCATTTTTGAACAGATCTATTGTTGTAATTCTTTTCCTCTCCTTGGCCAATTTGTTATACAATTTTATTCCATGGTAAAAAATGCTGTTTTGATTTTTTCCCCCTTGGTAAATTTAAGTCAGAACTAGCTGTATCTCCATAATTATCTATAAAGCTATTAGTGGAGTATTTAGTAGGCCTATTGTCTTTCTGATGTCCATGACAGGTTGGTAGATGTACTGACTTGGTGCAGTAAGTAAAGGATACCCAGTTCTTTAAGGGGACCACACCCTGCCTATGTAACCCATGTTAATTTAGGCAAGTATTCGACCCATTTCTGAAAAAAATTGTGGTGCAGGACCTTACTATTTTTACTGTATGTTACATGATGCTAATAGAGTCAAATGTACTAAAATCTATTTTATAGTTTTTAAGAAATACTTCTTTAAAATTTATTAACAAAAATATTAAGTTTTTTTCTGCAGAAAATATTTTTTGTGAACTTCCTAATTTGGGAATATTAATGAATGTAGTACCACAGGTGGCTTTTTATGTTATGTAGAGTTTCTGAAAATTTCATTCATTTATCTATGATAGTTTCTGATATAATGGGGCATATGTACTGAAAATTTTAGTTTGCAGGAAATTGACTTTAAAGAAAAACTTCTGAAATTTGTTACTTACAATTAATTAAAACTGTCCTGCTGCATATGATGGCCCTTCTTTGGCCTCCAGCAGGTCTTCCCACTTCTTTTTCACCTTCCTGGATGTTTGTTTTGCTTTCTTGGCCATATTAGATGCAGACCTGAATTCATCGGCTATCCTCATT
This sequence comes from Schistocerca cancellata, assembly GCF_023864275.1. Taxonomy (NCBI): domain Eukaryota; kingdom Metazoa; phylum Arthropoda; class Insecta; order Orthoptera; family Acrididae; genus Schistocerca; species Schistocerca cancellata. The sequence continues at coordinate 179,465,494 of NC_064626.1, forward strand.
GCATCGCAGTGTTGCAGCCCAGTGATCATATTTTCACCAGAATTAATTCCCAGCTTTTTCAGTTCCCAACACTTGACAATATTACCACAATTGAATGTAATAACAGCATCATGAACTACTAGTTTCATTGTATACATGCCTACAAATACAGTTTTAGGATGGCATTTCCAAATTATGCTGTTGAAACATTCATTTGGGTTCTGTGTCTGCCCATGCAGACATTTCCTTAGAAGGTAAGGATGAGCCAAGTCTCTGAAAATAGGTTTAATTGCTGTAATAATAGCAGCACGAAGAGAATGCTGGTGAGAATAAGATTCTCCAGTTGCCATTGTATTTGCACCACGAATTTTCTCCTGATGGACACAATCCATGACATGTCTTATCATCAGTAGTGGACTTATGGAAGAATATGGCCCAAACATCTCTCTTCATTGCCTCCAGATTTTCTTTATTTCTCATAATTGCCTGCCCATAGTGTACTCTAAGTTTTCTATTTCAGTTTTAGTTAACTGACCCAGTCCGGTCAACAATTTTCCATAATGTTTTTCCTCTCATATCAACAGTTAGTTTTCTCAGCTTTGTTCCCAAATGTTTTTGATCATGGCCTATACATTCTATTTTGCTAATAATGGCATCTCCATATGGCTTAGAGTTCACCACGTTGTTGTATGCCTTACTGTCACCATCGCCAAAATATTTAGTGTACCGTACACCTCTTGTTTCTGCGGACCGATGAAATATTTGTTGTACTCCATAAACTTCCATACCATCAATTGTTCTTCTAAAATTAGCCACACTGTTGTGTTCTTTATGTTCATTGGCTTTACAACATTTGCAATATTTAGACATTATCTCCACATCTAACACTTTACCAGTGTCTACACTCTTGACAGTCACTACTCCATTCAGAAAAGTACGTCTTCTTTTCTGCCAACTTCCATCAAGTGCAACTGCAATATCCAAACATCCACCATTTTCTTCCACTGCTTCCCTAGCAGCCAGTTTCATGCTTTCCTTGCTGACCTCACATATAGCTTTCTCTTATATTGCAATCAGTTTTTCAAATTTATTTGGTGGTTGATGTAAGATCATCACTGAACAAAATGTTCTCTCTGCAGCCATGCCCGTGCCAATGGATCGTAAGGCATAAACTAATCTAGTATTGATTTCATAAAGGCCACTAGCATCTGGTTTTGAAGAACTCATAAATGAAATCACAGCTGAGCATTTAGTGCAAATTAAATCCAAAGGAATTGCTAGGCCTTTCCTCCCACTGGCACTCTCACAAATTTTTACACTCTGAGACTTACGACACTATCTACATTGTACAAATTTAGAAATTACATCGATAATATTCTCAAATTTATAATAATGTTACTGCACACTTGTCACTTACAGTAAATTCATTGTATCTCTCTTGAAATGGTGAGAGCTTCTTTGATGATGCACTTGTTGAAGAATTACAATTAGAAACATCGTTGCCAGGCGACTTAACCTCTTGTTCAGAAAACTTTCTAAACTTGTTTCCTCTAAATTGTTGTTTCTTGAAAATGCCTTTACGTTTCATCATTCTCAATAAACACAACAAAACACACATAAACAAGCACTGCAAATGTTAGTGTAACAACTACTTGCAATCACACTTAAACAAAACTAACCGCATGTTTGAAAGCGTGTTGTTTACAAACAGCAGAAACAAAATAATACCGACCGTTGCATTCTAAGGACAGCCAACACACTCCGGAGTAAAAAAAAAAAAATCCCTAATGTGCAATGTAGGGGATATAAAGATTTAAAATAAGTGCAGAAAAGTGGGTAACAGAAAAGTGGCCGTGGCACATAAACACTCGTGGTAGGAAAAGGCTCTTTAAATACTATAAAAAAATTTTTTTCAGCAAAATCCTTTTCAGAGTACTTAAATAAAACCTTAATCTATCGAAATATGATGAAAACCGAAAATCAATTTTTTTTTTAAATTTAATTTTTTTTTTTTTAACGTGTATCTCGGTGTGGTCCCCTTAAGTAGTTCTTTAAATGAGTCCAACTACTAGTTATTATTCTTATGGCTCTTTTCCATCATTTAAAAATGGTTTCCATTTAATTCCCATAAAACAAAGCATCATCTTTTCTAGCTAAATGTAATAAAACCAGATATAAGGAATTTATTGCGGGTTATAAGTAATGGAAGCAGTGCATAGTTCATTTGCATAATTTATAAACTGAGCATTGTAAAGCACTCTTCTCAGGTGATACTGTAACTTCATCATGTTGTGACCTATATGGTTAAGAAACCACAGCCAAGAAATGCTGAACTTGCATGCAAATTCAAATTCCTAATGTACGCTATACAGTTTGGCTCTGTGGATTGAATGATGACAATCCATTGAGGGGAATTCTGTTCAAGTTGTGTTGTGTACCACACACACACACACACACACACACACACACACACACACACACACACACACACACACAAACCACTGCGCCATCTGGGACAGAACATTACTGGGACTGCAAGGACTATCTCGGCATGCCTCATGGCGAATCCACATTCCCATTGAGTGCCACCTATCCGCATTCCCTGTCCATTTCCTCCATGTTCACCCTCAGAGATTCCCACAGGAGGCCAGACAAATTTGTGCATCCATACTCAAGAAGGTACTTCCATTCCCCAGCTAGGCTAGTGAAATTATATGAATGTGTAGCATCTGTCCTCCGCAGTGATTAACACACCTGCCTAGTAAGCAGGAGATCTTGGGTTTGGATCCTGGTCTGGTACACATTTTCACTCATCACCACTGGTTCCACATAATGTCCCAATGCAGCTGATAGCAGTGATCCTCTCTTTGCCTTTCCTTTCTTCCCCTCTCCACCTCCTCCAATTTACATGTAGTGTATAACAGCTGCGGGTTTTGTGCGGTGTCTGTTCTTTTGGACATATCCAAAAGAACAGATACCACTCATTCATATAATTTGAAAAGCCTAACTGCGTAGTTGATCCACCTTCTTCAGTCAGAATGCACAAATACGTTCTACCTCCTATGGGAATCTCAGAGGGCAAACATGAAGGAAATGGACAGGGACAGCAGATAGGTGGCGCTTGATGGAAATGTGGATCTCCTGTGAAGTGTGCTGAGATAGCCTGTGCAGTTGCAATAATGCTGTGTCCTGGATCGTGCAGTGGTTAAAGCACCTGCCTGGTAAGCAGGAAATCCTGGGTTCGAATCACGATCTGGTCCATATTTTCACCTGTCGCCCATGGTTCTGCATAATGTCCTGATGCTGCTGACAGCAGTGGTCCCATCCCCTCTCCTCCATACCCTTTCCTTTCCTTTCTTCCTCTCTACACCTTGTCTTGTCTATAAAACTACATAGAACAGATGATATTTGAGTCTACTTATGATGAAAATGTGTGGGATAAAATAGCAACAGCTCTTTGAGGATGCCCAAATTGAAATGGTGTCAGTGACCATGATGCAGCTGTAGCAACAATGATAACCAAAGTACAAAGGGCAACTATTACTTTACAAGTATTTATTTCTTTAGTGAACTAGATATGAGGCAGTAGTAGCATATCTCAGTGAGGAACTTGAAACTTATCTCTGGGCTGGAGCATTCAGAAGAGCTGTAGCTCAAGTAAAAAAGGCTAGTTGACCATTCATGTCGTAGATATGTACATAGTAGAAAAGTTTATAATGGGAGGGCCCTTCCATGGTATACAGTTGCTGTAAAGTAAAATCTTACAAAGAAACAAGGCCTATTGCACATTAGGTGTAAAATCATACGGCTATCAGTGGTGTGATGATGTATGAAACATGTTTGGCTATCAAGAAGCCACTGAATTGTGCCTTCAAAAACTATGGTGGTAGAATATTATCAACAGATTTCTCACAAAATCTGGTGAAATTCTGGTCTTAGGTGAAAGCTATTAGTGACTCCAAAGTTAGTAACCAGACACTAATGATCGAAAAAGAGAAACTAGGATTTATCCTTGCACTACTGAAAAGATGCATGAATAGATATTAGTGTGAATGGCATTGAGAAAGAGCTGAATTTGTTTAACTTGAAAAAAAGTTCCAGGACATGATGAAATACTGAATTTGGAGCTGTGTTAGGCCCTCTTGTAACAATAATAAGGTGTGGATCCTTTGAACAAAAAACTGTGCCCAGTTGTTGGGACAATGCGCTCTTGTTTTACCTATCTACAAGAAACATGGCATGGTAGATACATGCAATATTTCTTGACTTCTGAAAAGTGTTAGAATTGGAACCACAACTGTCGCTTGTGAGCCGGCCGGTATGGCCGAGCGGTTCTAGGTGCTTCAGTCTGGACCCGCGCGACCGCTACAGTCGCAGGTTCGAATCGTGCCTTGGGCATCGATGTGTGTGATGTCCTTAGGTTAGCTAGGTTTAAATAGTTCTAAGTTCTAAAGGACCAATGACCTCAGCTGTTAAATCCCATAATGCTCAGAGCCATTTGAACCATTTTTTTGTTGTTGCTTGTGCTTGTTATTGAAAGTACAGTCATGTTGGGTGTCGGGGGAAAATTATAACTGACTTGAGGATTTCTTGTTAGGGAGGAAATGTCAAATTATTGTGGATGGAATTATCGATAGATGTAGAAGTACATTCATGTGTGACCCAGGGAAGTGTGTTGGAACCCTTTCTGTTCATGCTATATGGTAATGCCACTGCAGATAATAATAGTAACCTCAGATTATGCAGTTATCTATAATGAAATATTGTCTGAAGAAAAGATGCACAAATAATTTGATAAGATTTCCAAGTGGTTCAAAGACTGACAGCTTGCTTTAAATATTCAGATATGTAAAATTGTGCATTTCAAAAAAAAAAAAAAAAAAAAAAGAAAGATAGTATCCTACGCAGTTTGTCCCAGTTCTGTTAGGATGCTTGTGTAAAATCCCAAACTGCAGTTCCCCCCTGTGGGCTCACGGGTTAGAATAGGCCCGAGGTATTTCTGCCTGTCGTAAAAGGTGACTAAAAGGAGTCTCGCACCTTTTGGCCTTTATGTGATGGTCCACTGTAGAGTTTGACCTCCATTTTTCAAAATTTTCCTAAAGAGCGAGCCAATTGGGGAAGGGCGCCTTACATGGTGCATCATGTCCATTGTGCATTGAGATCTTTAGCCCACTTTCTCGTTGTGGCATTGCAGTCCCGATCATCCTCCATCCACTATGCAGTGTTGTTTTCTGTGCTGACAAGGACCATGGAATTCTTTGCACCTCATATCCAGCACGGTAGCCAGTCCGTTGTGGTGGGCCGCCATGTACCCTGTTGGTTGTAGCCCCTTGACAACATAGGGATCGCTCTGCTGATGCCTGCGCCATTAACTCCCCATGTATGCCATAGAGTAGATGCCCATCTCCCTGGGGCATCAGGACTCCCGGCAATGGCCATCCTGCCAGGTGACCTTTGCTGCAGCTGGGTGGCGCCCCTGGTCGGAGTGGGTGGCATCACGGCGGATGACATGCGATGAAGCATAGTACATCATCTCTTGATGGTGGTCAAACACCAGCAGTCTCTAAGCACTCACGGGCTCAGTTCAATGCACAGAAGTAAGACCTCAAATCGTTCCCCTCCCTGGCCACTCCACGGGAGGAACGTCAAGCTAAGGATGGCAGCAGCTCTTATTTGCCCCGGTACCTCGTATGTTCGAGAGCTGATCTTTCATGACTGTGAAGCCTCAGTTTTTTGTTGGGCATTTAGAGGACAAGTCTGGTGAGGTGGAGGGCTTGTCCAAAATGAGATCTGGGTCGGTCTTGATCAAAACAGCACCATCTGCCTAGTCACAGGCGTTACTCACTTGTGACAAGCTGGGGAATGTTTCTGTAACCATCAAGCCCCATAAGAGCTTAAATATGGTCCAGGGTATCATATTTCACAGGGACCTTCTTTTGCAGTCTGACGATGAGCTGTGCATCAATTTAGAACTGCAAGGTGTACGTTTTGCTTGGCATGTCCACCGGGGGCTGAGGGATAATCAGGTCCCCACCGGTGCCTTCATCTTGGCCTTTGAGGGTGATATATTGCCCGAGAAGGTCAAGGTGATGGTCTACTGCTGTAATGTAACACTCTATATCCCTCCCTCGATGTGGTGCTTTAAATGCTGTAAGTTCGGTCATATGTCTTCCCCCTGTACTTCCAGCGTCACACGTCGAGATTGTGGATGCACGGTACATCCCAATACTCCCTGTGCGCTGCCTCCCATCTGTGTCAACTGCGTGCCGTGCTCGCCAGACTGCAGGATTCTCCAGAAAGAAAGGAAAACCATGGAGTACAAGACCCTGGACCAATTGAACTACACTGAGGCTAAGAGGAAATTTGAACGCCTACACCCTGTATGCATGACATCGTCTTACATAGTCTCTACAGCAGTTGTAGCCACATCAGCTCTGCCAACCCCAGAACCTCTCAGAGCCAGAAGACTACACCTGCCCCCTTGATGGTGGGGGGCACTTCCCTCCATGTTGATCCTGCACCACCTACTTCAGGAGAAACACTCCCTCAACCAACTTCTAAGTCGGAGAAACATACAACTTCTTCAGCTGCTCTTGCTAGGAAGGGGTCCCTTGAGTCACTCCCTTCCCAGGTTTCTGTTAGTGGGAAAGACGACACCCGCCAGTGGCTGAAGAGTCCAAAAGTAGCTGGTCGTAGAGCTTCATGCTCATCCTCAGTCCTGGAGACTGAATCAGTGAAGTCCTCCCAGCCAGGAAAACACAAGGAACAGTGAGAGAAATCCAACCTCCAAGCTTGTGTCTGCTGATGAGGTGGAGATTGTAGCATTGGCTGAGGACCTAGATCTCGCCGGACCCTCAGACAAAATGGATATAGACTGCTCAGGCAAAAATTCGGTGGCAGCAGGTGACCCTGAGGTGTAAACTTCACTGAATGCTCAATGCCTTCCCAGTCTCATGATGACGTCACCCTCCAGTGGAACTGCGGTGGTTTTTTCCACCATCTGGCTGAGCTACAGCAACTGCTAAGCTTTACACCTGCTTTCTGCATTGCCCTCCAGGAAACCTGGTTCCCGGCAATGTGGACCAGACCCCTGCCCTCCATGGCTATAACGGATACTACAGGAACCGTAGTGACTATAATCGAGTGTCAGGTGGAGTTTGCGTTTGTGTCCTAAACTCAGTCTGTAGTGAACCTGTGCCCCTTCAAACCGCTCGTGAAGCCATGGCTGTCAGAATGAGGATGACACAGGAGATAACTGTCTGCAATGTACATCTTCCTCCAGATGGTGCAGTGTCCCTGAATGTATTAACTGCACTGATTGAGCTTACTCGGCCATCGATTTATCAATTTGCAGCCCAGGACTTCTAACATCTATCTACTGGAGAGCACATGACGACCCAAGGCAGACTGGGGAACTTTCACATCTGCTGTCACCATTGAATCTCCCCCACATGGGAACATCGATGTGATGGTTGAGCAGGTGACTACAACAATTGTTTCTGTGGTAGAAAACATGATCCCGCACTCTTTAGGGTGTCCCCAGCGAAAGACAGTCCCTTGGTGGTCGCCGGAAGTCACTGAATCAATTAAGGAGCGTCGGCAACTCTGCAGTGGCATAAGTGGCCCTGGAGCACCTCATAGCCGTTAAACAGCTCCGTGCTCACATTTGCCAACTTATCAAATGACGGAAGCAGGAGTATTGGGTGAGATATGTCTCGACCATTGGGTGCCATACGCCACCTTCCGAAGTCTGGGCAAAGATCTAATGTGTTTTTGAGTGCCAGACCTGAACAGATGTGCCCAGTGTTAACATAAAAGGCGTGTTATCTATCGACGCAATTGTGATTGCCGAGCACTTTGCCAAGCATTTTGCTGAGCACTATGCTCAAGCCTCTGCATCAGAGAATTATCCCCCAGCCTTTCGCACTCTCGAACGGCAGCTGGAAGGGAAAGTCCTCTCGTTCACTACACGGCACAGTGAATCCTGTAACACCCCATTTACAGAGTGGGAGCTCCTCAGTGCCCTTGCACATTGCCCCGACACAGCTCCTGGGCCAGATCAGATCAACAGTCAGATGATGAAACATCTCTCATCTGACTACAAGCGACATCTCCTCATCATTTTCAACCGGATCTGGTGCGATGGCATCTTTCCATCGCAGTGGTGGGAGAGCACCATTATTCTGGTGCTCAAACCTGGTAAAAACCTGCTTGATGTGGACAGCTATCGGCCCATCAGCCTCGCCCACGTTCTTTGTAAGCTGCTGGAACGTATGGTGTGTCGGCATTTGGGTTGCGTCCTGGAGTCACATGGCCTACTGCCTCCAGGTCAGGGCGGCTTCCGCCAGGGGCATTCTATCACTGGTAATCTTGTGTCCAGAGAGTCTGCCATCTGAACAGCCTTTTCCAGATGCCAACAACTGGTTGCTGTCTTTTTTGATTTACGAAAGGTGTATGACACCACCTGGCGACATAATATCCTTGCCACATTATACGAGTAGGGTCTCCAAGGCCCGCTCCCGATTTTTATCCAGAATTTCCTGTCACTTCATACTTTCTGTGTCCAAGTTGGCGGCTCATCTCCCTCATCGGCGGCACAGGTCAGGGCTTCCAATTGCAGTTCGTGTCCGATCCCTTCTTTCTGAACTGGAGTCCTTGCTCGTACCACCTATAGTTGTCCATTCACATAACCTCCTTGGTGTACACTTAGGCTGTGGCTTTGCCTGGACCTTTCGCATGGCTCTAAGGACTCAATTAACCCCATTGCTCTCCGCTGCCACTTCCTCTCGATTCTTGACATGTACCGAGGCCACGAAGTGGTTTACACCTACAGCTCGATGGCTGATGGTCACGTTGGCTTTGCGTGTGCCCATGGAGGATGTATTGAACAGCATTCCCTGTCCAATGGCTGCAGTCTTTTCGCTGCCGAGCTGGTGGCTATATCACGTGTTCTTGAGCACTCCTTTCGTGCCCCGGGGAGTCATTTCTTCTGTGTACTGACTCCTTGAGCAGCCTACAAGCTATCGACCAGTGCTTCTCTCATCATCCTTTGATAGCGACCACCCAGGAGTCCATCTATGCCCTGGAATGGTCCGTACATTCAGTGGTGTTTGTCTGGACCCCAGGTCATGTCGGAATCCCAGGCAACACACTTGCGGACAGGCTGGCCAAACATGCTACATGGACATCGCTTATGGAGATCGGCTTCTCTGCAACTGACCTGCATTCAGGTTTTGTGGCTTTGGGAGATGAAACGGCATAACATCAGCATGCACAACAAACTGTGTGCCGTTAAGGAAACTACATATGTGTGGCAGTCCTCCATGTGAGCCTCTCGCAGGGACTCTGTGGTTCTCCGATGGCTCTGCATTGGCCACGCATGGGTGACATGGCTACCTCCTGTGCTGTGATGACCCATCTCAGTGTCAGTGCGGCACCCAGCTGACAGTGGCCCATATCTTGGTGAGCTGTCCTTCTTTGGCTGCCCTGCGATGGACTCTTCAGTTACCGGACTCGTTGCCATTAATTTTAGCTGACAATGCCTCATTGGCTAATTTAGTTTTATGTTTTATATGTGATGGTGGGTTTTATCATTCTATATATGTTTAAGCGCATGTCCATTGTCCCTTTGTGTTCTTCACTCTAATGCTTTTAGAGTGGATGTTTTAATGTGTCGCAGAGTGGCTGGCTTTTCCTTTTTTATTCTCGTTGTCAGCCAGCCATGGTCTTCTGCTCTCTTGTTTTTACGCCTTCTTTCTGTTTCTTGCTTCTCTCTGTGGTTTCCTTTTCCTGTTTTGTCCATAGTAGTGTTGGTTGTCCTTCTGATTCTTCCTTTCTCCTGTAATTGTGCTGTACGTCTCCTTTCTTTTCTCCTTTCTCGTTGTGTAATTATTTTACTGGGAACAAGGGACCGATGACTGTGCAGTTTGGTCCCTTCCCCCCCCCCCCCCCCCCCCTCTTTTAAACCAACCAACCAAACTGCAATGCTATCTTGTAGTGAGTTGGTTGTCATTCTTCTGGTTCTTCCTTTCTCCTGTAATTGTGCTGTACGTCTCCTTTCTTTTCTCCTTTCTCGTTGTGTAATTATTTTACTGGGAACAAGGGACCGATGACTGTGCAGTTTGGTCCCTTCCCCCTCCCCCCCCTCTTTTAAACCAACCAACCAAACTGCAATGCTATCTTGTAGTGAGTTGCACCGTTATGTTCTTTGAAGTTTCAGAAACGGCTGTGTAGACAGTAAAAGCGCTAGCATTGCTGCTCAGTCATCCTGGCCTTGAATGTAACAGTATGTGCCTGGCACTTGTCAATGTATTTGCCGAATTTGGCCGCAGCCAACTTCTGGTTGTTACACAAATTGAAGTTGGCAATGAAAGGACACCATTATGACACAATTAAAAACATCCAAGAAAATTTTACTCCAGTACTAAATGCAACTCAAAAAAGGATTACTGTTTCTGTTTCAAAATACTTTTAAAATGATTTCAGCTGTGTTTTGATTCAGGGGAGACTATCTTGAATAAATTCAGTGATTTTGTGAATGTAGTCCATGACTTATTTTTCATAGCCACAGTCTGATAGAACTAGGACACAGTGTGTATTGCTACGGTATCAGTGAATCACAGTTGAAATTGGCCAGCTTATGAAAATACATGGTGTAACAATTTGTAGGGATTTTAAATGCAAGAATCATGTAGGCTCAGTCATAGGTACAGCAGGTGGCAGACTTTGGTTCATTGGTAGAACACTAGGAAAATGCAATCCCTCTACAGAGGAGATTGCTTACAAAGCACTTGGAGGACTCATTTCGGATTATAGCTAAAGTGTTTGGAACCCCTACCAGACAAGACTAACAAGAGATATTGTACTATACAAAGAAGGGCAGCCCAAGTGCTCACAGGTTTGTTTAACCTATGGGAGAGTGTAACAGAGATACTGATATATTGAGTAGTTACATAGATACTAAAGCAAGAGCTCTAAAGACTGAACATCTTAAAATGTCTTAATGGCAGTTACTGGGGAGCAAACAGATATTCGCTGTTGGTATGTTACAGAGTCATTGTTCAATCACAGCTGGAATATGGCTGTCCTTTATATTATTCTGCATGACCAACCTACATAAAGACCTTGGATTCATTGTGCCACGATCTCATTAAACTGGTGACAGGAGCCGTCAATACAAGTCCCGTACCCAGCTTCTGTGCTGAGGCTGGGGAAATGCCATTAATCGTCCAGTGGAAGTTCTTCACAGTGTAACATGCATATAAAGTCGGTGCAGTTCTCCAGCCTCTAATCTCATGGTTCACCATTAAAAGTACTCAGGTATATAAATCACAGCAGAGCAATGAGAGTGGTTGGGACTGAAACAGTGGAGCAAGGTAAAAAGCTTGGTGTTGTGTGGCTGAAATTTTTAACACAGTGTTGGAGCATTGATTATTAGTAATGAATTCAAGGCTGTTTGAAATTTGACAAAGCACAAGAAATCTTGTACACTGGCTCTTATCTTTAAACAAGACTTTTACGGGTTTTTAGATGGGCACTGATACTGTGTCATTTATTCTGATGGGTCCAAGCAGGGTTATGTTGTCAGTTGCTCAGTACTTTCTCCAGACAGTGTCCATAGGATTTGACATCCAGATGAATTTATAGTCTTTGACTCTGAGCTTTAAGTAGCTATAAATGTGCTAGAGCAGCTGAGGTGCCATTGGCAGAATAATTTTCTTGTCATCTGCCCTGATTCCCCAGTCCTTACAGGCAATTCAGTAAACATATCTAGCTGACTAACTAGTACAGAATATACAAAAAAAACCTATGACCTTTATGTGTTAAAACAGTAAGGAAAGGAAATATCATTCTGCTGTGTACCAAGTATATGGAAATAAAGGGAAATGCGCAAGTTGACATGGCTGTAAGGGACATTTGGAATGAAAATAATAGACCACCAAATGCTGTCTGCTTGGGTGATAATGCATTGTTATTCTAGAGAGGAGTTGTGTGTCAGCTGGAAAACTAATGACTGGTGAAGCCACTGTTTCTGTCATGGTGAACATACCTCCAGCCACTCTGATGGAAAGATGCAGATGTAACACAACTGAATATAGTGCACTGTCCAGTGACACACTGGTGTCTGACAGACGAACTGCCAATATGTGATGCTTGTGGCATATCAGTGATGGTGCACCACTTTCTACTTGATTGCATTTTATATTCAAACAAGAGGGAGCAATTTTTTCTCAATAATTATTAATCCAGTGTTTTAAATAATAACGAAATGAGTGTGAAAAAGGTTTGTGGGTTTTATATGTTGTTGGGACTCTGCTAGAAAGGTTCTTCCTTTCTAGCCATAATTATGTGAATCACAGTTTAATTCTGGGAAAGTGTACATTTGTAGTTAGTGTGAGTATGTACATGAAAAAATTACTGACAGTTCCCAAGCTCATTCATGTCTTGTGCACCATCTGTTACTGTTGGATCTAGAGATAACTAATGTATTCTGCATACTGTCTGTAGATGTGATATGCTGCAATATATTTTAACTACTACTTACACCAGCAGTCAGTGTATTAAGCTTCAATGCCTTCATGTATGTTTTCCTCATTTAGCATTTTGATTCTGTTTTGAGATTACAGATAGTTATTATTTTCCTCTTGGCATTCCTCCTGCTTTTAGAGATAGCCCTATTCAAAAACAGAAGAAAATGAATAAATGTGAAACACTTTTGGGGGTTTTTGATGATGGTGTTCAGATGTTCCTAGTGAGAATGAAGTGCCGGATGACTGTGTGAATGAATGATTTTAGAGTTCTGAGGAAAATTCCAGTGACAGTGACATTACTCGGCCTGTAAGGAAGCATAAGGTGACTGTTTTCAAGTAATTCTGACAATAACGATGAATGTGATTAAGTTTGTGTGACTGATTCATTTTGTCATAATATTAAACCAAGTCTTGAGTGCCATCTCAAATGTGGTAAATGAGATTCAGATTTCTGTGTAAGCATTTATAACATTGATATGTAGTATAGTTAACAAAATTAATCATCATCATCATCTTCTTCTTCTTCTTCTTCTTCTTCTTATTATTATTCACATACTGTTGCTCCCTCCTGCCTTCATTAAAAGTAAGTGATAGTAAACGTGTGTAAAGTGGGCAACAGCACATCTTGCTGAGACTTTTTCTAATACCTCGGATTTCTTAAATTTACTTCACAGTACACAAAGGTGTTGAAAATGTACCTGATCAGCTAACCCTAAAATTTATTAGAAAATGTAGACTTAAGGATTGAATTGTCATGTCATCTGCGTAACAAGCCAATACTCAATGCAACAGGCTCATATTCTTATGGGACATACTTAACAGCTGTTCCATGATTAACATGACCATAATCATGTTGGTGAGTTAACCAAAGGTCACCTACAGAAGACATCAAGCTAATACTGTGTAACTGTCTCTAACCTTGATAAAGGCCTCAATTGAGCCAGGCAATGTGTGTATAAGTTGTTGTTTAGATGCTGTAGAGCTATCATATTATGAGTATGGTAATTGTTGTTTTTCACCTGCTGTCCTGACCAGCCCCAGATTTTTATGCGGAACCAAGGTCAGAAGATTTAGCAGGCCACTGTAGATGTGAGAAGATGTCTGAAAGGTTTTTGAACTAGGAATGTATGTGTGCAGCCCTCTGAACACAGCTGTTGTCATACACAGCTGTTGTCCTCTTGAAAGAAGGGAGTGTCCACAGCATACTCATTATCAAGATTCAGAAGAAAAGACATTTGATCACAAATAATGTTGAAATAAATGTCCTGGTTCATGTTCATGATAAACTGAATGACTGGCCTCGAGTCATGGTATGAAAACACCCCCAAACATCACAGAACCACCTCTATCATGAGCCACACTCTCCACACAATGCGACTTAATTGCTTCGTTGGACTGTCAGTGTAGTTGTCACCTTACATCATCTCTCGTAGGACCACAATTCATGTTTCCAATCAGCTGCTGTCCAGTTTGTGTATTGTTTGGCCAACTGAAGCAGTTGTATGTGCCACTGTGAGCAGTGGTCATTTGTTAGATACCAGATTCCCAGTGTACACTGCATGCAATTCCTTTCGTAAGGATCGCTCGGAAAATGTTTGATCTGTGCCTGCATTGACTGACAACAGCAATTGCTGGCACTTTTCAGACCATTTGTTATTGACAAGTCCTGACACTGTTTCTGGTCATGTTGGTTGGAACCTTTTTATGACCACTGATCTTACAGTGTGTTACATGACCCAGAGTGATTCACCATTTCTTGTAGTAATGTTGGACGGTCCCCACTGATAAATTGGGGAACTTTATGTATGTTGTGGGGATGGGCATATCCAAACTTGATAACTCCTAACTAAACAGTCCATGGATGTACTACCAGTTCATAATGTCACGTGAGAACAACATTTTGGTGATCAGGTGTGTCGCCATAGTCAGCTGTGCTGAAGAACTGAGCTCCTGGGCTTAGCTGAGAGTGTTACCTGCTGATGAAGGCAATGCTGCTCCTGTTCTTTCTGACAAGAACTACAGTGAGAAGATACAGAGCATGCAAGACAATGATTCCTACAGGAAGATCAACACTGACCCCACCAAGAAGACAGACAAGAGGGTGCTTCTCAAGGACTTAGACTTAAGAGAGAGGATCATTAAGAAATTATTACTATAAGGACCTGTACTGCCAAGATCTTAAGGACTCCCTAAGGCCAATGAAAATACGATGCCCTTAAGCCCCATTGTCAGCAACGTCAGGGCTCCCACATATTTGCTGCCAAGACACCTGACAGAAATATTAATACTCTAGGATCCACAACAATTAATATTAATTGTAGGTTGTTCTTAGCAGGGTATTATTTACAGTTACCAATATGTTGGAGGACAAATGTACAGCTTTTAGCTTTTTTTTTTTCATTTTTGAGTCCTTTTTTACAATGCTTTACACATATGTAACATTGGGATTCAAGGTAATGGTATTGAAATGGGTAAGATAAATGTATAATCACAGTTTTGAATTCTGAATCGATTTATTACAAAAGCTCATACTATAATGTAACAATAAACATATTTACGTACATTTCTTTTTGTAGTAGTGAAATTATCGGCAGCAGTTTCTGTCTTTGTTGAAGCACAGAAAAACTTTGCATTTTTGGCATTGAACAAAAATATTCTGTTTCTTGGAAATTTTGCACCTTCCTCTTGTGTTATTTCACTGAGGAAAGTGGTAATTTTGTCCTTTTGACATTCTAGCACTGAAGTTACTGTAGTAGCCAGTTTCTTGAATTTTTTGAATATCGTCAGTACTTGGACATCCCCTCTTGTCCAGCATATATCAATGCACTTGCAAGATTAGCTTGAAACTGTCTGAGAGAAACATGTTTTCAAGACGGGGCCTTGCAGCCTTCTTTATATTTCAGCCAGCTATTGACAACAGCTATTGTTATTGCAAGCCAGAAAATATACAAACACTGTCCTCTGGATTTTATGAGATTTTTGTGTAGTGATGTCGACAAGTCATGAAGACTTACTCCTCCCATATTACAATTGTACATTTGAATATTGGATGGTCTTGGGACAAGACTATGTTCTTTCTTAGTCCTATGCCATCTTTTTGCCATGTCCTTTGGCTCTACACCTGTTAGCGAAGATAACAGTGTAACACATTTGTTGTCATACCATTTCACAATGATGAACTTGCCCGTTGTGTCAACTTGTGAAGCTATAGTGTTGCGTCCTTGTGCTGTTGTCTGCTTCTCGTTGGGAGGAGTACATTGCTTGCATCTTCCAGCTCTTATAGTGCCAGTATAATAAATACACCTCTTCAGTAGGCTGTCAGCAACATGATATGATGTGGAGAAATTGTCTGCATAAGCCCTAAAAAGTGATTGTCTTCCAATGCTGCAGTTAGCTTCATCACAACATTGTAACCAAGAGGTACATGTACCAAGCAGGTACATGCTTTGTTGCCTTAGAAGCTGCACCTTGGTAAACGTCAAAATTGTACAAATATCATGAGGAACCAGCTCTAGCCCACATTTTGAATCCCCATCTTGTTCGCTTGTTTTGTATATATTGTCGAAGACTACTGCGTCCTTTGTCTGCTCAGGCAGTTTTCTCAGGCAAACTTGTGAGAACAAAGTAAGCCAAGGTCGAATTTTCCATAGCTTATCTTCTTTCTGTGTTAATTGAGTAACAAAAAGATTATCCTGGAAATACCAGATTATGCACCATATGCTTTTCCCAGTAACATCACACACTAGGCATTTGTGCCAAGAGCATTTGCAAATAAATATCTAAAAGCTGCTCCAGCTCAGCTAGGGTAATGTCAATAGCGTTACCCAATTTCTGAATACTATAAATATTAGTTTGTTGAACACAGAGTTCCAGTATGTCACGTGTCACAAGAGATCTGGAGTACTGCTAAGGGGTGAGCATTTCTTCAGGTTAGTCTTCTGGAAGCTGCATGAATGGATGAATCTTTGGAGTAAAGTCACCATCAATCCACAACACTGTATCTTCTGGAACATCCTCAGGATTTACTGAAGCAAAAACAGCCAACTCTTGCAACAGCTGTGGGGTAGAAGTTTCTCCGCCATCTTGATATGTGTTACTATTAGCCAGAATTTCATAATCATCCTCATCATGAAGTTCAGAAAAATCACTTTCATTGGGATTAGTTAGAACCTCAAGAATGTCATCAATCGTCAACTGGAAGTAAAAGAAAATGCCTAAATGTCACAATACTAACATTCATAAACATACCCCTAAAGGATAATTAATTGGAACCCCTCTGCTGCTGACAGGTGTTGTTGATATACCTCGAAGCTGCACGGTCATCAGTGGTATCTGTTCTTTTGAGAACAGTTGCTATCTTCATGTATAACCCTAAATGCCCAGCCGGCCGCAGTGGCTGAGCGGTTCTAGGCGCTTCAGCCTGGAACCGCGTGACTGCTACGGTCGCAGGTTCGAATCCTGCCTCGGGCATGGATGTGTGTGATGTCCTTAGGTTAGTTAGGTTTAAGTAATTCTAAGTTCTAGGGGACTGATGACCTCAGATGTTAAGTCCCATAGTGCTCAGAGCCATTCGAAATCCTAAATGCCCACTGTTACATATATGTAACATGAGTGCATTTCAACATTCCTAGGGTATTTCAATATGCAGAACCAAAAGATTACAAATAATTGGTCCACTAGTACTTATTTAAAGAGAAAATATTTAATATAAACTGATTAAAAATTATTATCCATACAAAAAGAGGATCCCACATACCTTGTGCAACATGATGGTGACCAACTTCTGCCCTGGAGCATCTAAGAAGTTACAAACATGGTCAAAGATAATATTTCTACAGTAGTTCCATTTATTCCTCACAGAATGCACTGCATGTCTTGTACAAATGTGTAACAGTGGGCATTGGTGAACTAGTGTTGGCTAAAGACCAGTAAAACCGATATAAAACTTACGTTGCATATTTGTAGCTGGAGGTACTAGAGGGTTAAATCCTCATGTGGCAAATCACCTCAACAACTTCAGGCTGAAGGACATAGATAGTGTCGTGAGCTTTGATGTTGTTTTGTTATTCACCAGGTTGCCTGTACGAGAGTCTCTAGAACTCATTCGTCAGAAATTTTACAGGAAGACTATTGACCTTTTCTTGTGTCTTCTGACTGCCACATATTTTCTGTTTAATAGAGAATGTTATGAACAGATGAAGGGAGTTACAGTGGGCAGTCCACTCTTTTCTGTGGTTGCAAATGTGTACATAGAGCACATCAAGGCAGAAGTCCTGATGTCATCCAAATGCAAGTCTACCTGCTTTCTCCAGTACTGGATTACACGTTCCTTGTCTGGCCCTAAGGAAGGGAAAAACTTCTTGAATTGTGTGCCTGTCTGAACTCCACAAATTGCAACATCAAATTCACTACGGAGACTGAAACAGAACGAAGACTACCATTCCTGAACATCATGGTCAACAGAAGAGCTGATGCCGTTCTGGGCTGTGGTGTGTATCAGAAGAAAACACACATTGACTTTTATTTGCATGCAGACAGCTGCCATCACCGTGCGCGCAGAGGAATTGGGTACTAAAACCTCTAGTACTCAGAGTGTGCATCATCTGACCCAGAGATTCTGCTCCAGGAATTGTAACACCTCAGAACTGTGCTAAAAAAAAAAAAAAAAAAAAGTTACACAGAGTAGCAGATGAGGCATGCTCTCCACCCCACCACTACAGTATGACCTGTGGAGATGGAAGAAGTCACACAGGGAAGAGGTAGGCATTGTCTTTATACCATACACCTGCACACTAATGGGAAAAATTGGACGTATACTGAAAAAGCAAACTGTCTTTTGAACGCCCAATGAAACTTGAACATTATTGCATAGTGTCAGAGATGACCTAGGTTTGTGGAAGATTGGAGTACATCAGAATGCAAGTCAATTAGGCAAGACCTGTAACAGACGAACAGTGTGCACCATTGAAGATCAATGCCGAGAACACCAGCAGCGCACTTTACTAATGTATCTCAAAAAGTTGGAGGTCACAGAGCACTGTCTGTCCAAGAATCATGATGGAATATATTCATACCAGGATTTTAGCACAGGCTCTGAAATACTGGGACAACATTGTTAGTGGCCATCGAAATTCGCACCAGGGACAATCTCTCCAACCACGACTGCAGCTATTATCTCAGCAAGGCTTGGGAACCAGCACTGGATCCAATTGAGAAGAAACTCAGCAGACACAATACTCTGGCACCTAGGGCTGACAGAGTAACTGCACTTACACTGCCACAGACCCTGACGCCATTACCTGTGCAGCTGTTGACATGTGCCCTCAGGCATAGACTGTGTATAGAACGTGTTGCAGGGAAAGGGTATAAAAGATCGTGTGCTCAGATGAACTCCATTCATCAGAATATATGATGATGATGATGATGATGATGATGATGATGATGATATGTCTGATGGCCAAAATATTGTGCCTGTTGGATGCTTGAACCAGGAGTAAACCTATGGACTGTTCAATCAACAAATGCATTTGGAGAAACTGAAGAATTGATTATTCCTTTTGCCATTCTCCTTTTGCCATTCTGTCATGTTGCCACTGTGGCCCATCACACTGCATTGATGATGTGCAGCCGACTAGCACATACACTTTACTTCACTGCCATGAATTAAATCTGTAGTGGAGGTTCATGTAACTGCATGCTACCATCTACAGCACTTAAAAGTGGCAAGTGTGTTTTTTTAATTTTTAATTTTTTTAGGTGATTAATATGTTGTTTGATCAGATTACTAAGTTAGCAAAAGGAACTGTTGCTTAATATTACTGAACAGGCAGCAGCTTTTTCAAAGTAGTGAATTTCCTGTAATTTTAAGCATGAGTATGCTTATAGTGAGTTTATAGCAGTTTAACAGTAGTTAAATAATAATGCAATTTGTTACAGTGTTTCACTTTTTAATGTACACTCCTTATCCCTGAACACTTCTTTGTTTGAATCTGTGGAACACAGTCAGTGAATGAATGAATGGTTATAAATCATGGTGTTTGGGAGGAGTCTTTTGATATTATGCTCCCATTAAATGAAGCTCATTGACTTTGTTATTCACCATTGCCTGTAGCTTTACTTTTGTACTGTTTTCATAAATGTTGTTTTTGTATACAGTGTCTGTATGACTGTACTAAAGCTAATGCTTATATTCAGAAACACACTGTTGATCTAAACTTGTGCTGACAGAAAAGGAAATATTTGAAATGTGTCTGAATTGCTTCCTGTTTGTGTTATAAAAATATATAATCTTCTGATGATATAATTTTTGTTATGTAGCAGTTGACATTTTTTGCAGATGCTGCATTCTAACATACAGTTGCTTTTTACGAGAGGGGTTAGGAAATGGAGAGTGAATATGGAGGTACCTGTGATCAGACAGAACTGAAAACATTGCTTAATGAATTGGAAGTGTCTTATAAAGTGAGTACTTATTAACATTACCATTCAGTATCATTCATGGTTATTTTATTGGAAGTACTAATAATACTGCTGTATCAGTTGTATTGTGGTAAATAGAACAATCTTTGGGAAATATTGTGATTCATTGGGAAAGCAAATTTCTACAGAGTTAAGTTGATGGTGGAATGGCACCATTGTAACAAAGACCATATAGATTAGGTCATAAAAGAGATTTACCAAATTATTAAAATCACTTCACTGCATAACTACCACAGTGACACTGGTGCAGCAATCATAATAGATCCTTAGAACAGAAAAAACAGTCTTTGTTTCACAAGATAGTTTTATTTAATCTTAACATGCCACGCATTTAACCTGTTCTGCTCACTGAATATGCCTCTTCACCTACGATAGGTACCCCTTGCACGCTTTAGTAACTTCCTTTTTCCTGCTGTCATTACCTTTTTCCATGTTGCTTTTAGGTGATGCAATGAAGTGTCAGCAGGGCTATTTGGCTATTACCTCCCAGTTCTTTCATGCTCTTTATCATGTTTGACACTTTGGTTACAAGTAGGAAGAATTTTATCGGTGATGCAATGAAGCATCGACATTGGCTGTCTGGCTGTTACCTCCCAGTTCTATACTCTTAATTACATTTGATGCCTCTGTTATGATTAGCAAGAAGTTTTTATTGGTAAGCTCAGTTATGATGCAATATTCTATGAGTTGAAATTTATACCCCTCACTACCCACTGAAACACAAATGTGGCCCTGTGCTCCTAGTCCTGTCAGTGCATGTATTCCTCTTGTTATTTTTAATTTACTCACTTATTATTGCCTTTGATAGCAATTTATCCTTACACTGGTTTATAATTTCCCCAGATTGTCTGATGATGCATAAAATAGGTGATATGCATCACATGTGAAGATTAAATAAACCTAACTTGTGCAACCAAGACTGTTTTTCTGTTATTTACCAAATTACATATAATATATGTTGTTGTTGTGGTCTTCAGTCCTAGGACTGGTTTGATGCAGCTCTCTATGCTACTCTATCCTGTGCAAGCCTCTTCATCTCCCAGTACCTACTGCAGCTACATCCTTCTGAATCTGCTTAGTGTATTCATCTCTTGGTCTCCCTCTACAATTTTTACCCTCCACACTGCCCTCCAGTACTAAATTGGTGATCCCTTGATGCCTCAGAACATGTCCTACCAACCGATCCCTTCTTCTAGTCAAGTTGTGCCACAAACTATTCTTCTCCCCAATTCTATTCAATACCTTCTCATTAGTTATGTGATCTACCCATCTAATCTTCAGCATTCTTCTGTAGCACCACATGTCAAAAGCTTCTATTCTCTTCTTGTCTAAACTATTTATTGTCCACATTTCACTTCCATACATAGCTACACTCCATACAAATACTTTCAGAAATGACTTCCTGACACTTAAATCAATACTCGATGTTAACAAATTTCTTTTCTTCAGAAACGCTTTCCTTGCCATTGCCAGTCTACATTTTATATCCTCTCTACTTCGACCATCATCAGTTACTTTGCTCCCCAAATAGCAAAACTCGTTTACTACTTTAAGTGTCTCATTTCCTAATCTAATTCCTGCAGCATCACCCGACTTAATTCGACTACATTCCATTATCTTCGTTTTGCTTTCGCTGATGTTCATCTTATATCCTCCTGTCAAGGCACTGTCCATTCCGTTCAACTGCTCTTCCAAGTTCTTTGCTGTCTCTGACAGAATTACAATGTCATCGGCAAACCTCAAAGTTTTTATTTCTTCTCCATGGATTTTAATACCCACTCCAAAATTCTCTTTTGTCTCCTTTACTGCTTGCTCAGTATACAGATTGAATAACATCGGGGAGAGGCTACAACCCTGTCTTACTCCCTTCCCAACCACTGCTTCCCTTTCATGTCCCTCAACTCTTATAACTGCCATCTGGTTTCTGTACAAATTGTAAATAGCCTTTTGCTCCCTGTATTTTACCCCTGCCACCTTCAGAATTTGAAAGTGAGTATTCCAGTCAACATTGTCAAAAGCTTTCTCTAAGTCTACAAATGCTAGAAATGTAGGTTTGCCTTTCCTTAATCTTTCTTCTAAGATAAGTCATAAGGTCAGTATTGCCTCACGTGTTCCAACATTTCTACAGAATCCAAACTGATCTTCCCTGAGGTCAGCTACTACCAGTTTTTCCATTCATCTGTAAAGAATTTGCGTTAGTATTTTGCAGCTGTGACTTATTAAACTGATAGTTCGGTAATTTTCACATCTGTCAACACCTGCTTTCTTTGGGATTGGAATTATTATATTCTTCTTGAAGTCAAAGGAAATTTTGCTTGTCTCATACATCTTGCTCACCAGCTGGTAGAGTTTTGTCAGGACTGGCTCTCCCAAGGCTGTCAGTAGTTCTAGTGGAATGTTGTCTACTCCCGGGGCCTTGTTTCGACTCAGGTCTTTCAGTGCTGTGTCAAACTCTTCACGCAGTATCATATCTCCCATTTCATCTTCATCTACCTCCTCTTCCATTTCCATACTATTGTCCTCAATAACATCGCCCCTGTATAGACCCTCTATATACTCCTTCCACCTTCCACCTTTCTGCTTTCCCTTCTTTGCTTAGAACTGGGTTTCCATCTGAGCTCTTGATATTCATGCAAGTGGTTCTCTTTTCTCCATAGGTCTCTTTAATTTTCCTGTAGGCAGTATCTATCTTACCCCTCATGAGATAAGCCTCTACATCCTTACATTTGTCCTCTAGCCATCCCTGCTTAGTCATTTTGCACTTCCTGGCTCATTTTTGAGACGTTTGTATGCCTTTATGCCTGCTTCACTTGCTGCATTTTTGTATTTTCTCCTTTCATCAATTAAATTCAGTATCTCTTCTGTTACCCAAGGATTTCTACTAGCCCTCGTATTTTTACCTACTTGATCCTCTGCTGCCTTCACTATTTCATTCCTCAAAGCTACCCATTCTTCATCTACTGTATTTCTTTCCCCCATTCCTGTCAATTGTTCCCTTATTCTCTCCCGGAAACTCTGTAGAACCTTTGGTTCTTTCACTTTATCCAGGTCCCATCCCCTTAAATTCCCACCTTTTTGCAGTTTCTTCAGTTTTTATCTACAGTTCCTAACCAATAGATTGTGGTCAGAGACTACATCTGCCCCTGGAAATGTCTTACAATTTAAAATCTCGTTCCTAAATCTCTGTCTTACCATTATATAATCTATGTGAAACCTTTTAGTATCTCCAAGGTTCTTCTATGTATACAGCCTTCTTTTAAGATTCTTGAACCAAGTGTTAGCTATGATTAAGTTATGCTCTGTGCAAAATTCTACCAGGCAGCTTCCTCTTTCATTTCTTAGCCCCAATCCATATTCACCTACTACGCTTCCTTGTCTTCCTTTTCCTACTGTCGAATTCCAGTCACCAATGATTATTAAATTTTCATCTCCCTTCACTACCTGAATGATTTCTTTTATCTCATCATACATTTCATCAACTACTTCATCACCTGCAGAGCTATTTGGTGTATAAACTTGTACTACTGTAGAAGGCGTGGGCTTCGTGTCTATCTTGGCCACAATAATGCGTTCACTATGCTGTTTGTAGTAGCTTACCCACACTCCTATTTTTTTAAATTTATTATTAAACCTATTCCTGCATTACCCCTATTTGATTTTGTATTTATAACACTGTATTCACCTGACCAAAAGTCTTGTTCCTCCTGCCATCGAACTTCACTAATTCCCACTATATCTAACTTTAACCTATCCATTTCCCTTTTTAAATTTTGTAACCTACCTGCCCGATTAAGGGATCTGACATTCCATGCTCCGATCCGGAGAATGTTAGTTTTCTTTCTCCTTATAACGACACCCTCTTGAGTAGTCCCCGCCCAGAGATCTGAATGGGGGACTGTTTTACCTCTGGAATATTTTACCCAAGAGGATGCCATCATCATTTAATCATACAGTAAAGCTGCATGCCCTTGGGAAAAATTACGGCTGCAGTTTCCCCTAGCTTTCAGCCGTTCACAGTACCAAATCAGCAAGGCCGTTTTGGTTAGTGTTACAGGCCAGATCAGCCAATCATCCAGACTGTTGCCCCTGCAACTGCTGAAAAGGCTGCTGCCCCTCTTCAGGAACCACACATTTGTCTGGCCTCTCAACAGATACCCCTCCATTGTGGTTGCGTCTACGGTATGGCTATCTGTATCGTTGAGGCACGCAAGCTTCCCCACCAATGGCAAGGTCCATGGGTCATGGGGGGGATATGTATAATATATACCTATATATGTATAATATATACCTTAAAAAATACAGTGTCTACTCACACACCATACATACTGTACTTTCAGTCCAAAATGCAAAGTCACATGAGAAAACATTTACTACTTCAAATATTATTCCTTTTAGTGGAAGTCTTCAGCCAGTAATCACATTCATATTTATTTATCAACTCTTGGCCATGTACGTGATATGGGTTTTGTCAGGTATAAACATAATAAGTAGATACACTGCTCAGTCAAAACATTATGACCACCTGCTTAACAGCGTGTTTGTCCATCTTTGAAAGGGAATACATCACTGTGACATCGCAGTCAAGGAAGACGTCAAGAATGAAGGGTTGCAGGTGTTTTGCAGCTGTTTGCATGTCTTAGAGTACCACTGCAGGTCCCATGCAAGTGCAGGCAGGTGAATGTGTCCCATAGTTTGCATACATGGGGCACTGCACATTTCGAATTGCTGTTCAGCTCAATGACGATGTTTGTGGACATGATCATCAACCTAGTGTAGCAAAAATGTGATCCACCCAAAGAGCTGATATGTTTACATTGATCAGTGGCTAATTTCTGATGGTCTTCTGCCCACTGCAATCACAATTTACGATGTTGTTGGGTCAACATGTGGACATGTAGGTGTGGTCTGCTGTGGAGCTCCATGTCCAAAAAAGTGTGATGAATGGTGTTCACCGAAACACTTGTGTGTGCCCCAGCATTGTAGTCTTTCAGCAGGGATGCCGCAGATCACAATCTATGCTACTTTACAGAGCAGACAAGCCTCCAAAACCCATGTTCTCTGAAGAGTCGTGGACGTCCAGCCATTTAACACCTAGTGGCAGTTTCACCATCCTTCTACCTCTTTCTGTAGATACTCATGACGTGAACATTTGACTATTTTCGCCATTTTTTAGATACTTGTCCACAGGCTCTACTTAATACGAGGGCAGTTCAATAAGTAATGCAACACATTTTTTTTCTGAAACAGGGGTTGTTTTATTCAGCATTGAAATACACCAGGTTATTCCCCAATCTTTTAGCTACACAACACTATTTTTCAACGTAATCTCCATTCAATGCTACGGCCTTACGCCACCTTGAAATGAGGGCCTGTATGCCTACACGGTACCATTCCACTGGTCGATGTCAGAGCCAACGTCGTATTGCATCAATAACTTCTTCATCATCCGCGTAGTGCCTCCCACGGATTGCGTCCTTCATTGGGCCAAACATATGGAAATCCGACGGTGCGAGATCGGGGCTGTAGGGTGCATGAGGAAGAACAGTCCACTGAAGTTTTGTGAGCTCCTCTCGGGTGCGAAGACTTGTGTGAGGGCTTGCGTTGTCATGAAGAAGGAGAAGTTCGTTCAGATTTTTGTGCCTACGAACACGCTGAAGTCGTTTCTTCAATTTCTGAAGAGTAGCACAATACACTTCAGAGTTGATCGTTTGACCATGGGGAAGGACATCGAACAGAATAACCCCTTCAGCGTCCCAGAAGACTGTAACCATGACTTTGCCGGCTGAGGGTATGGCTTTAAACTTTTTCTTGGTAGGGGAGTGGGTGTGGCGCCACTCCATTGATTGCCGTTTTGTTTCAGGTTCGAAGTGATGAACCCATGTTTCATCACCTGTAACAATCTTTGACAAGAAATTGTCACCCTCAGCCACATGACGAGCAAGCAATTCCGCACAGATGGTTCTCCTTTGCTCTTTATGGTGTTCGGTTAGACAACGAGGGACCCAGCGGGAACAAACCTTTGAATATCCCAACTGGTGAACAATTGTGACAACACTACCAACAGAGATATCAAGTTGAGCACTGAGTTGTTTGATGGTGATCCGTCGATCATCTCGAACGAGTGTGTTCGCACGCTCCGCCATTGCAGGAGTCACAGCTGTGCACGGCCGGCCCGCACGCGGGAGATCAGACAGTCTTGCTTGACCTTGTGGCGATGATGACACACGCTTTGCCCAACGACTCACCGTGCTTTTGTCCACTGCCAGATCACCGTAGACATTCTGCAAGCGCCTATGAATATCTGAGATGCCCTGGTTTTCCGCCAAAAGAAACTCGATCACTGCCCGTTGTTTGCAACGCACATCCGTTACAGACGCCATTTTAACAGCTCCGTACAGTGCTGCCACCTGTCGGAAGTCAATGAAACTATACGAGACGAAGCGGGAATGTTTGAAAATATTCCACAAGAAATTTCCGGTTTTTTCAACCAAAATTGGCCGAGAAAAAAAAAGTGTTGCATTACTTATTGAACTGCCCTCGTATAAGGGGTGTTAAAAAAGAAACAAGACAGAGGCATAATTACAGAAACCACTACCTGTATGTTAGAAGTATTGACTCTGGCTGTTGAGTCACTTGTCCCACTGTGATAGAAGGCAGTGAATGGCTGTCTCATAAAATTCCCGGGGGCTATGAAGTTAACCAGTTCAGCAAGTATGGCTGGACGTTGTCATCCGAGGTGAATCGTTTGCCCCTCAGAGACTTTTTAAGGGGACCAAAACATGCTCCCCCTTCTGATTCACTTCCTGCAGCATGGGACAACAGCGAATGCCTGGCATTACTTGCAAACCTTGACCACCCATCGCCAAGCGATCAAATCAAAATGACCAGGCAATCTCACCCATTGGGTTATTCTGCTCCATGACAATGCAAAGCCTCATACGGCCAACACAGTTGTGGTACTCATGCAGAAATTCAAATGGGAGCCTCTCAGCCACCCTCCATACAGTCCGTACCTCTCTCTGTGGGATATGCCATCTTCGGTCCACTTAAAAAGGCTCTGAGGGGCAAACAATCCACCTTGGACGACGACGTCCAGCTGTACATGCAGAACTGGTTAACATCGCAGCCCCAGGAATTTTATGAGACAGCCATTCACTGCCTTGTGTCACAGTGGGCCAAGTGTCTCAACAGCCAGGCTCAATACTCTAACATGCAGGTACTGGTTTCTGTAATTATGCCTCTGGCTAATTTCTTTTTGAATGCTCGTTATAAAAATCTGCCCTTTGTCAAAGTCACTTTCTCAATCAATTTCCCCATTTGCAGTCCATATCTTTGCTAGGGTGATCCCCTGTCTGTGTCTGCTCCACATATATATTTTTGTTATTGCATCACTTGCCTGCAATGCCACCAGGCGGCACGTAGTGTTGCGATGGGCAGTGCTCATTGTGTTTAGGCCAATTAGTGTACATTTAGCTACATAGATAAACAACAAGTATATATAATAACTAGTGCAATAAATGATATTAACTAGGTAGAGAAATCAAAGGAATAAAAATATGTAACACCGTATACTGCTTATATTAATATAGAGCTTCCCATTTAAGTAAAGAAAATTGTTAGTAGGCCTACTGGTGTTAATTACTACCGATTATTTTACATTTCATTTAAATAATCTTTATGTGGATAGTAACTTTTTTTGAGGAGATACTTTAACAATTTTTTGAAGCTGTCCAATTCTGATGCTTCTTTTAATATCTTTAGGTAATTTATTATATAATTTTAAGCTCTGATATTGAATATCATTTTGTTTTCTCTTTTTACGTGCAGGCATTCACTGGTTCTTGTGTTTGTGTATAGAGCTGCCTGTGGCACATTGATTTATGGTTGTTACTGATATGCATTAGCATTTGAAAATATAATCACAGGGGACAGTCAAGATTCCAAGCTCTTCAAATAATTCCAGGCAGTGAGCCTGTTTGTTCTTTTTCACTATTATTCTGAGACCCAGGTTTTGTAATTAGAAAAAACTTTCAAAGTTTTGTCTGTTTGTGCCCCAGAAAATTATACCTTACCTAGCGATTAAGTGAACGTATGCATAATAAGTTACTTAAAGACAATTACAATTACACACTGATACTGGTAGTGTTAAAGCATAGCATACAGATGGAATTCTTTTTGCCCTTCTTGTTGTATGTTCTCTCCACTTCAGTTGGCTATCTGTAGCCATCCCTAAAATTTTTGTTATTTACACAGCTTTCTAGGTCACCAGTTTGATTTTATTTACTATTGTTATTATTTTTGTTTGTATAGAAATTTATTCTGTTTGTCTTCTGTATGGTAAGTGTGATGTTATTCCATGACCACCTTTCATCGTGTCATCGGCTTTGCACAGCAGTAATTCTGGAGACTTAACTGTGATTTCTACGCTGTCATCAGCAAATGGAAATTTGTCTCCCTGCTTGACTTTCTGAGTAGACATTAATACAGACCAAAAATAAAACTGAGGGCAATATACACCCCTGTGGAAATCCATTGATGACATGTTTGGCATATGATAGATGTTTCCTACTTTGTGGCCGAGTATTTTGTGATCTGCTGTGTCGAATTGGGCAATTGACTCTGTCTTTTTTTCACCCTGAAATGATAAATTGTGGTGTGCGTGCAGTTGTTTCATGAAACCTGATTGATCAGCATTGTAAACGTCAGTTGTGGGGATAACAGTATGTTTCGTCTTTACGTCAGTTATGAATTTCTCTATAGCATTGTCTTATCACTGGCAACTGCTCGACATGTTTTCATGTCAAAAACTTGGTAATTTTGTGACTTCCTATTTTGTATGATTTCTTGAACCTGCATAGCCAGGTCAACGAAGCTTGGAAATTAGCAATGTTAATGTCAGATGCAATTAGGAGGGCCCAGTGTCATAGATCTCCATCGGTAATGGTGCATAGCTTGTCACAAGCAGTTCTAAATCTCTGGAACAGTTTTCCATTCAGATGGTTTTGGGTTTCTATTTGGCACATATTTCTTACTTCATGTAATTCATTCTTCCATTTGTATAGTTCACACTCCCTATTTTACGAAACGAAAACGCGTTTGCACTTCAAGCATTTTTTCCCTCCTTCATTTAACCAATATTTCACTGCTTTTTCTTTGTTGCTGAAAGCTGTTGCAGTACGTGTTTTTTTAGGCTTGGAAGGTATTCTTCTTCAGAACTGTTACTGGCACAACTGATGTCATCTGAACCACAATTCATGGAATCATCACAGTTATTTCCTATTTCTTCTAACATATTCATAATTTCAAACAAAATGTCGATATCATTTGAATGAATGTCAAGGAAACCAACTAACAAACACATATGTACGTGCTCAGGAGAAGTAGGTGATTTCGGCTGGAAACCCCGTTCTTCATATTTCATCATTACTAAATTGAGAACATTAATTGGATTCCACATTACTGGCGAAACTGGAAGGAAAAAAAGTACTATTAGCAGGCATGCCTTATTAAAGCACAATAAATATTAATTCAGCTTCATCTGTATAGTCAATACTTACCAATACTGCAAAAAGCAACTGATAATTTGTAGTTATTGGAATTTGCGCAGCTGAATAAGCATTAAGGAGAAAAAAAGGACATTTTACTAATAACTATATTTGCACATTCAAGAACAAGTAAAAATTTACAGCGAACACAACAGAATGATTAGCACACACAAAGAGTGTTAGACAATGCCAAAGAGGTCTATTTTACACAGTGCACTTTGCACTGTCACACACGAAATATATTGTTCACACAATTCCAACACCCCTCCTTGAACTTATATTTTGTGTGTTGCTTCCACAAGATAAACCAAATAGTCCCACAATCTTCTCAAACTTCTCCCTTTCCAAGGGTTTGGTGGTCAGCTAACATGTCTTCTGTGCGCAGATAGTCCACGGCAATGTTCTGTCGCTCTATGTGGTCCCGAATGAAATGGTACCGTATATCAATATGCTTTGTCCTAGCACTAGTAACATCATTTTTAGCTAGGTTTATGGCTCCCTTATTGTCACAGAAGATGGTTGTAGGTTCCCCAATTAAATTGGGTTCTATTTCTCTTATTAATGTTCGTAGCCATAATGCTTCCTGTGTGGTGTAAGATAGTGCCATATACTCGGCTTCTATGGTGCTCAATGCAACAGTTTTTTGCTTTTGACAGGACCATGATGTGAGGCCCCCTATTAATTTAAAACAGCAGCCAGTGGTGAAGTATCTGTCTCCCAGTTCACTCCCCCAGTCCGCATCGCTATATCCCTCTAGTTTTGCATTACCATCTCTATGGTATTTTAACTCATAGTTTGAGGTTCCTCTTAGGTATCGGAATATCCTCTTTACAGCTTTCCAGTGCTTTTCCTTTGGGTCTCTGCAATATCTGCTCACTGCATTGGTGGCAAAAGCAATGTCGGGTTGTGACGTTTGAGACAAATATAACAGACTCCCTACTGCTTCGAAATAAGGAACATTCTTGTCACATTCCACATCAGTCTCATTTACACTTAACTTCACTCCTACTTCCATTGGAGTACTTATGGGTTTGCAATCACTTGTGCCAAATTTCTTTAATATTTTTTCCGTGTGTGATGATTGACTTATGCTCAGTTCTTGTTTTTCTTCATCCTTAGTAATCTGCATACCTAAGTAACGTTTGACTTCTCCCAAATCGTGCACCTTAAACTTGGTTTGCAGCTGTTTCCTGAAAATTCTCATTTGGCCTTCACTTTCAGTCAGGATAAAGAAATCGTCCACCCATATCGCCATTATTATTATTATTTCTTCTTTTCTCCGTTTATAGTAAATGCTGGGATCTGCCTTGGATTGCTTCATATTCATATTTATTAGAGTTTCATGTAGACATCGATTCCAGCAACGTCCACTTTAAGTCCGTAAATACTTTATCTCAAACGCCAAATCTTTTTACTTTCTGATCTGGTTTTTATGGCTTCCCTTGGTGGAATGACATATATCTCCTCCTCCAATTTCCCATTTAAATATGCCTTTTTAACATCCATATGATGAATTATTAAATTTCGTTTCACTGCCAAGGCTAAAAGATATCTCAATGATGCATACTTGACTACTTCTTCGTAATCTACCCCTTGTTTTTGTGAATATCCTTTTACCACAAGTCTTGCTTTGTATTTTGGTGGTGAGCTTTCAGGGTTCTTCAAATTGAATACCCATCTTGCCTGCAGTGGTTTCTTATCTCCTGGCATATCTACCCATTCAAAGGTTTCGTTCTGATACAAAGATTCTAATTCTCTCTTCATCACTCCTTTTCATTCTTGAGAGTTTGGGCCACTCATTGCTTCTGCTGCTGTTCTTGGCTCATCATTAAAAGACTGTGCTGTATACATCTCAAAATCCGGATATTCCTTCGGTTTTGGTACACAAGAAGAACGCCTTACATTGTTTTCTTCATTTTTTTCATCCTCTAACTCATTGTCATCATAAATTGTATCCATTTGTCCTTGGCTGTCGTCTTCC
Organism: Schistocerca cancellata; assembly: GCF_023864275.1. Taxonomy (NCBI): domain Eukaryota; kingdom Metazoa; phylum Arthropoda; class Insecta; order Orthoptera; family Acrididae; genus Schistocerca; species Schistocerca cancellata. The sequence goes on from NC_064626.1 coordinate 179,497,008, forward strand.
TCTTCTTCACTTTCTATTTCCTCACACAAGGTTTCACCTTCTGAACTAGGTGCAGTTGACTTAGCGGTTTTGCTCTCTTTTGAGTCCTTTCTATTTTCAAAGAATATTACATCTCTACTTGTGGCAAGCTTTTTAGTCAATGGATCCATTAATCGGTAGCCCTTTGAATTTTCACAATAGCCTACAAAAATATACTTTTTAGCTTTCGGATCCCATTTTCCTCTTAGCTGTTTTGGAATATGTGCCATTGCATCAAACCCAAAAACCCTTATATTGCTTAGAACAGGTTTCTTTCCTATCCGTATCTCATAAGGGGTTCTATTCTTTAATGCTTTTGTAGGTGACCTATTGTTCAAATATACAGCTGTTGACACTGCCTCTGCCCAAAAATCTTTGGATAATTCAGCGTCAGTCATCATGCTCCTTGCTTTCTCAACAATGGTCCTATTAGTCCTCTCAGCAACCCCATTTTGAGATGGGCTGTACCTTATGGTAGTTTGATGCCTGATTCCCTTTTCTGACAGAAGTTTCTTCAATTTCTGGTTAATATATTCTCTCCCATTATCAGACCTGATGATCTTGATCTTCTCTCCCGTCCACCTTTCAACCATATTGCAATATTCCTCAAAGATATCTCTCACTTGGTCTTTAGAACTAAGAAAATAAACATGAGTATATCATGAGTAATCATCAATAAACGTAATAAAATAATTACTCCCACCTATGGATTCACACTTCATCGGGCCACATACACCTGTGTCGATTAACTGTAAGACTTCTGTGGATTTACTCTTACTAGTCTTGAAGGGTAACATTGCTTGTTTTCCCTTTATACATGTCTGACAAGGATCCTTGGACAGACTAAAATTCTGTATTCCCTTTACCATATCATTTATTATAGACATACTCTTTCTATTTAGATGTCCAAGCCTCCGGAGCCATAAAAAACCTGCTGAATATACTGAATCACTAACATTTTTATGTTTACTGTCAATGGTACTCAACTTAAAAATACCCCTTTCGTTACTTGCTGTAGCTATAACTTCACCACTTTCACTGATTACTCTTGCACCCTGCATGTCAAAAGTGACTGTATTTCCTTCCTTGACAATTTCCCCTACAGACAGCAGGTTGGTTGCCACATTTTTCACATAATGAACATTGTGTGCTGTAACCATATCTGATTCACCATTTACACTTACATGTAGATCTAGTTTCCCAGCCAGGTGACACTGGAGCTTGTTGCCATCAACAGTAAATATTCCCTATGAGTAATATCTTTGATGTCATAAAGAAGTGATTTATCTTTAACAACATGCACAGATGCACCTGAGTCTAAAATCCATTCCATATCATGATTACTCATCCCACCAAAAGAATAAAAACATGAGAGTGCCTTACCTTTGTTATTGGTCCTTCTCTCTGGGCTATCAGTAACATACCTCTTTTGCTGAGTGTCTGATCTTGGGCTTACTTTTTCTTTGCACTGAGACGCAATATGTCCCATCTTCTGACATTTATAGCACCTCACCGATTTCTTCTTTTTGTTTTTTGAGTAGAGAGCAGACACACCTTCCTTCTCCAATGTACAACAGCTTGGAGCACTCTTTACGTCCTGCAGGATTTTCACCTTAACACTGTCGCCTGTGATTGGTATACCCGAGCTTTCAAGTCCCATAATCATAGGTGCATACCTTTCGGGCAGTCCTGCCAACACCAATGTTCCTATCCATTCGTCAGCGATCTCGAATCTGATGTTTCTCAGTCAGTTCGACGTGGTTATTATTTTGTTGACATATTCGTCTTCACTCTTACATTTGTCCAGACGAGTGGTAATTAACTCGCGTAATAATCCTACTTTTCTCGTAAGACCACCATCCTCGAATGCACTTCGTAAATTGTCCCAGACTTCTTTCGCTGTAGCAGCTTTTCCAACGTGAACATAATTCACCGAATCAATCAGTAATATCAATTTTGATTTTGCTTTCCTATCCTTATTTGAATAATTCTGATCTGTGGATTTCATTGTCCCATCTACCACGTCCCATAGGTCATCTAAACGTAAATACGCTTCTACTGCGAACTTCCAGGTTGCATAGTTTTCGCGACCTATAAGTTTTTCAATCTGTGGAATTTGTGCCGCACTCATTCTTAACGGTAACTTGCTTTTTATTGCCGTAAATAACACCGAAAAATAATGCGGAAAAAAAAAATTGCGATCATCTTGTAAGGATAACTCGCACTTCATGTAAATTGGAACTTTTCCAATACTTTCTCCGTACTATTTTATTGATATTGTGGGGCGGCGAGTGGATAGTCAAATTGCTTGTGAAATAAAGTTTGTTATTTAAATGTGGGAAAAACACTGCACTTCCCGGCTTTTGGAATGTTGTATAATGCTGTCTTTCGCCGTTCTCAACACTGGCTCTCTCTTTGCTTTTTGGCACCCAGAAAGTGATTTAACGAAACGTGGAGCCTGTAATGAGAGTTCCTAGTGCCCACTTAACCTGAGAATATTATTATAGCTGCAGCTTATAGCTCTGAAAAAGTAGGAGATTGTTCGGGATTTCTAATCAAAAACAATTTTCCAAAATAGTTGAGTATATTCTGAAATTCACTGATAACATCACAATTATCCCAACAGCCTAACAAACAGAGCAGTTCAGAGTCTAATTCGCTGATGCAACTATAAATGTCCGAATTGAATGTCAAAAGAATGCTCGCCAAAATTTGATGAGAAAATCTCATCAAACGCCACGCTAAAATGATTGGTAGAATGTCTGTACCGCGACGGCACGTGAAAATACAACAACACGCAAACTGAAGCTAGATAATGAAAATCATTCCAAAAATAATCCTTCATTTGAAATGTTTTCACAGTTACGCGTATACATCGTTACTCAATACGGCACCCGAGGCAGTTTGTAGCAGCGCTACCGTAGCGAAGCGACTCCCGACACAGCTGACGTGCTATTCAGCGTCTGGAGAGAACTGGGGCCTTCCTTACTCGCGCAGTGCTCTTATATATATAGCCTCGGTGCGGACGGCTAAGAGAACGCCGGCTCTAACTTGGCTCTCACGACTGGCCGCTGGGCTAGTAACGCACCACTTCAAGTTACATAATAATTTATAGCTTCTTTTGCTGATGGCTTATGAAGCTGTTAATTTAATCGTGCATTTAGCACGCAGGTAAGTATTTATAATAAAATTATGACGTGGCTAAGTTAAATATCTTGGGCGAGAGAAATAATTAAGTTACGCTGCACGCAGCAGATGAGCTCTGAACTGGTCCTTTTGAGATCCGCTATCGCTATAATTTTATAGGTATTCAAAAGAAACTTTTCACATCTTCATAGTCATAGCGGACCTCCAACCTATTTAAATCTAAACATCCTAGTCTTATTCATTAGCCTACTTAATCTATCTTGCTTCCTTCAGTTTTGAGATGAAAACCAGAAAATCATGAATTTCCACTAAAGTCTTAACCTGTGAAATCCAAAGTACTGTTTTTATTAAATCATTATGAAAGATGAGTCTAAATATAAATTTTGAAGTCTCTAGCTCCTTTCTGTTGCGCCAATTATTTTTTTTAGAAAAACGTCCAAATTACAAAAATGGCTGAAGTTATCGAACTGATATTTAATACACATTAATTTAGTATTATTCCTTACATGCTGGAAAAGTTTCAGATCATTTGCTTGAATTTTAAGGTATTGCGCAACATTTATGACGTCAGAGCTAGTTACAGCAGACTGGCTGGCACACAATGGAAACTGATGTGAATTTACTACAGCGTGAGTAGGCTGCTTCCCTACATCACCCTCTACTTAAATTTTTTTGTTTATGAATGTTAATGAATGAGAAAAAAAATTTAATTACAAAAAGGGAAGCAAGAGTACAATTTAACTCCCTATAAAAATCAAAATTGAAATATAAACATGTAGAAACATTAAAGAAAACTGATTATCTACATTAATTATTTAAATTGTGGGCATGTTCACTGCCTTTTAAACAATGTCAGTACTCAAAATTTTAAGCGAAGTCACTGAAATATTTCGGCATACATATTGCCTTAGACCAACAAACACATAATAATTGAAAAATTATGAAAATCTTAGATCCATTAAATACATTAAATACACTTTTACATACACAAATTCAAAGAAAATAACATGATACATAAACAGATGATTATCTCTTAGCAGTCTTTTCTAAACCTGAAAGAAAAGTTCACAAATAATTTTTACACACGTGGTTGTAGCCGCTTTGGCTGGCGTCCTACACTTCCATTCACAAGGGTAGAGGAGGGGAAGTTGCTATGGTGTGCGTTCTTCACTTTCTCTCTAAATTACATAGGGGAAAGGGGAGGGGTCACTGTGAGTTGTGTCCAAGTCACTCCACGCTTTCACGCAGCTACCAGGCTGCCATTATCTGGTATGTCCTGTAGAACAAACAAAAAGAGTGCCTCAGACTCTGTTCACTTAATATCTAAGGGTGGGTCACAATGAAATGGGGATATATACATTTTAACTTCCAATATATTACTGGAACAAAGTTAACAGAACTTTTTTTTCAACATTACTCTTGCGGTCACTTAAATGTCATAAAATCGGTAAATAAATGGCTCAAAACGCCGTTAGTCACGTACTAGAGAAAATCTGTGCTCATGGCATACAATCATGAATCCTATTTAACGTCAGTTTATTATTTCTGGGCCGGAACACTGAACCAATGCTCGGTACATTCCTGACATTTGTATATTAAGCACTTAACTGAATCATCTTTGATTATCTTATTCTTAGAGATAGTATGAGTATGATTAGTGGTTGTTTTCTCAGCTTCTTTGTAGATGTGAGTAACTTTTGGTAATAGTACAGTCCTGAGTGTTCAAAACACACTACGTTTAGTTGCCTACAAAATCCACTTATTGGTCCTCTGCTGTTGTCAGTTCCACATCTGCAATTAGGGTCTTACTTACTTTGAAGTGTATTTATGCTGAGCTAAAATTACTGTTTCACGTCTGCTATTATGTTTCTTATTTATATTGCTAGTGTATGTACTTATTTACCACTCACTCTATTAATATTTAAAGCATAGGATAGCACATTTATTTCATATTCATAGTGTATTGCGGCTGATTAGTTTGCTCACGTGGCAATCCATTTCCACTCGATCGGATGCTGAAACCTCAGGTAGTCTCTCTCGGACCTACCACTAAAGTGCATCAAATAATTATGGACGAGCGTAATGCTAAATTCCTTAAACCTATAGGACACCATGAGCTGCTCTGTCTCATCTAACATAAAGGTACCTATGGTCGCATTCACGCCTCCAACTCATAACCTCAATACACGTAGGTGTATCCTGTCACACACTACACTAAAATAATGGCCAGCTCCAACCTTATAAATACTTCAGGGACGTGTCCTTCACGACTCAACCACAAACACTGCTCACTTCTATTACACTGCCTTTCCTTGCTACATCAGGTGAGTTTAAACTTACAACTTATCTGCATATTTTTCATAACACTTAGCAATCTCTTTCTTATTATTTATTAGTTAGCTCTAATGTATCCACTAGGTTTCATTACCACTTCAGATTCTGCTTGTACACGAATTCATACATCTTTTTAAATTACTGTTGATGGACCATTTCCAACCAAACAACACTTTGTACTTACTATATTACCAGGGTACTACACATAATTGTTACTCAAATACATTTGTATCTTGATTACGTCATACTTCTCTATTGGTTGTCACTATTCAGTTTATCACATTAGGTATCTTTCTTCACTGATCGGTAGATAGAATGGTAACATAACTCATGGCCTGACAGTCATGACAGAAAAATTTCATGTCTGAAAGAAGAGATCTAAATTTTGGTGGATAGGAAAGATGAAGAATGAGTGAGACCTGAAAGGGAAAGAAGATCTCACACAGCTGGGACTGCACAGCTGCCACACTGTGTAGAGGTTACAGAACAACCTCCTCCCTACAGCCTTCATTGGCTGCCTATGAATTTCTTTAGGTCAATCACGTTCCTTAGACCTAATGGCTTCTTACTTTTAGGGTACTCTAGCCTATATGCATTGGCATGTGGTTTTCCTACGATCCTGAAAGGTCCTTGGTATACGAACATGAATTTCTTTGTTTCTGCATTTACCTTCTTGGATTTTTCTTTGGTTTTAACAAGGACTAATTGACCTATTTCAAAGCTAGTAGGTACAGCTTTTGCGTCATGCCGCTTCTTCCTTTCCAACGCTCTTTTTCTCATATTAGCCCTAGCCTTTAGTTTCTTTTCGTCTGTGGATATTTGCGTTAGAATAGGGAATTCTACCATATCTGCTATCACATTGTAAGGTTCTTGGCCAAACATCAATTCGCAAGGTGCAAAACCAGTTGCATCATGTCTTAAGTTGTTAATTACATTCTCAAAATACTTAATGTGCTCTGCCCAACTTGAGTGTTTTCGAGCACAATAAGTTCTACAAAGCCTATTCAATTCCCTCATAATACGTTCACTCATATTTCCTTGGGGGAAATACGCAGATATTTTCAGATGTTTCACGCCGGCCTTATCTAGACATTCCTTAAATCTATCAGAAGTAAATTGAGGCCCATTGTCTGACAGCAAATTCTTCGGAATGCCAACGTTCACGAAGAAGTCTTTTTCCAACTTTTCAACCAATGTTTTTGCATTCGCTCTTTTAATTGGGTATAGCTTAACATATTTACTGAATCCATCCACAACCACAAAAACATGGGTACAACCACCTCTCGAAACAGGAAGAGGGCCAAACAAATCACAAGCCAGTAATTCTAGGGTTTCAGTGGGCTCTACTGAATGCATATCCCCTTGTATTCTGCTGTTAGCAGCACGGACCTTCTGGCACATTACGCAAGATGCTAGACGCTTGGCCACACGGCGGTACATGTTGTCAAACACAACCTTTTCCTTTAATTTTGCAATGCACTTCTTTGCACCGTAGTGCCCATACCTCAGGTGTACATAGTCGATTAGCAAGTCTACATGTTGTGAGGGAAAGCACAGCTTCCACTCAGAAACACCTATCTTTTTCCTCCCAAACAGAATACCTTTATGCAAACAATAGTATTGTGAAACCTTAGGATAGTTCGCATTTCCTAAATAGCTCTTCACTAATTTCAGTTGGTCATCTGCATTCTGCTCACGTCTCAAGTTCTTAATCACTCTCTTTAATGCCCCTTCTTCCTTTACTTCGTGCAATGCAAACATTCGGACTTCATTTAGGTCTGTTGCTGTAATCCCCACGTCATCACAGAGCTCCGCACTTCTAGATAACCCATCAGCTACCAGATTGTCTTTCCCTTGAATATATCTAACATCAAGGTCAAACTGCTGGAGGTACAATGACCATCTTACCAACCGAGAATTCCTCAACTTACAGGTTTTTAAAAAGGTCAACGCCTTATGGTCACTGTAAACACTTATCTTGTGACCTAATAAATACTGCTCAAACTTTTGTACTCCAAATACAATGGCTAATGCTTCCAGCTCGGAGATGCCATAATTTCTCTCTGCTGCCTGTAAAGATCGACTTGCGAAAGCTATAGTCTTGTGCACCTCTTGTTCGTTCTCTATTTCTACCTGGAATATTTCCACAGCTATACCATAGCCACTAGCATCAACAGACATACAGAATGGCTTTTCAAAATCAGGATGATGTAAAATTGGACTATTAATTAAAGATTGTTTAAGCACCTCAAACTCCTGTTGACATTCTGCTGTCCAAACCCAAGGGGTATTCTTTTTCAGCAGGAGGTGAAGACAGGGAGCATTAAAAGCCTGGTCACTAACAAAACGCCTATAGAAGCCGAAAAGACTGAACATTGATCTCAACTGCTTCTTGTTTCTGGGAGCCTCAAATTTTTCAATGACTGCTAGCTTGCCTGGGTCAGGCAGAATACCTTTTCCACTTATCCTATATCCCAAGAAACCTATTTCCTCTTTAACGCACTCTGTCTTTTCAATCTTTAGTTTCATGCCACCTCTCTCAATAGCCTCTAACACTTCCTCTAATAAAGCTATGTGTTCTTCCCAGGTAGGAGTTGCTATTAACAGATCATCTACGTAGACTGTTATTTTATTACTTAAAGCTGGTCCTAAAACATGGCACATCACACGTACGAAAGCACAAACAGAGATAGTAAGTCCGAAAGGTACCACACGGTATTGGTAACAAACTCCTTCGTACAAGAAAGCTGTGTACTTTCTTGAACTCTCCGCCAGTGGCAAGTTCCAATATCCACACGTGATGTCCATAGAAGTTAAGAATTTTACTCCCCGGAATTTTTGCAATAATTCGTCCATATTCTGCGGTCTATCACTTTCCCTAACCACTATTTCATTTAACCAACGAGCGTCCAAGACCAATCTGACACTCCCGTCTCTTTTTGGTACAACAACAAGAGGATTATTGTACTCACTGACCGCTTTCTCAATCACACCCCACTCCAGCATTCTCTGTATCTCTTTTCGAACCGCCTCCTTCCTAGCTACATGTATTTGGTATGGCTTCCTGAAAAACACTTGGCCGGGTTTCACCTTTAATTGACACTCATAACCTTTGACTATGCCAGGTCGATCTGAAAATACCTTATGATGCCTTTTTAGAACCTGTCTCAGTTCTTCCTTCTGATTGTCTGAAATCTTATCTATTTCCTGCAATTTAGCTTCTATTTTGTCCAAAATAATTGCTTCTTCTTCTTCTGTGTTCAACTTACTGTTACTAAGATTAACACCTTCGTCCCAATACCTCCTATTTTTCAGAACTCGTATAGGCAGCTCCCAAGTTTCATGATCAGTTACTACATGCTTATCACTAAAAGGTACTATAATTACTCCGGTTATTGGTAAGACCATTTTTAATTGGCTGTTCTCAAAGTCCACAACACTCTGATATTTTGACAAGAAATCTATGCCAATTAAAACCTCAATACTGAGATTGTTTACAATTAAACATGGATGATCTATTAAATTACCATTAATGTTAAAGGGTAGTAAAGCTTCTTGCTTTACCGTTTTTGAAACCTTGCCAGTAGCACCAATTATTCTTAGTCCTGATACCCTCATTACCGTAAGCTTGTCTTTACCAGGTAAAGCATCAAAGAAGGACTGAGATATTGCACTCACCTCACTTCCACTGTCTAAGAGACAACGTACATTGATACCTAACATATTTACTATTATTATAGGGTGGCTTATTCTAGGTTGTACAGGTGGTTCCTCAAATTCATCTAGTAGTTCCTTTTGGATTTGTCTCCAACTAAAGTGATTGACATCTGTCTTCATTACATTTAGGTCACAGTGTGTAGGGGTTTCCTGAATTACATTTTCAGCTGCCTTTTCCAGTCGGTCTATTAATTTTAAATCGAAACACTGCACGACTTCATTACATTTAGTTTGCTGAACATAACCCAAATTACGGTAGTCTGAGCGATTCTGCGTCTCCAGACCGGGCATAACACTAGTTACAGCTAAACCACTTTTACCATTATCGTCGGTTTCCTTCTCAAGTGACAACTGGTCACAGCTACTGGGTTCATCGACCCTCAACAGCCTACCCTCTACATTCTCACTTATCTCCTGTCCTAAATCTATTAGTACATTATCAACATCCTGCACAGGCACTTTAGATAAGAGCACATCATTCTCATCGTAAATATAAGCATGAATTTCTTCTGCTTCTTCACCTGTCAATTCAGTATTTTGTAGCTCTTCCCTATTGTTACCCTGCTGCGCTTTCTCTTTCTCTTCCCACTTAGAAAGCGTTTCTAACACGGTATCTATTAAATACTGTGAGTGATCTAATATTTCTGTTGTATCCTTAGATGCTACCGACTCTTCATCCACATGTTCAGTTTGAGTATTCTGATCTGTCTTACCAATTCCCTTAACTACTGGCTTAGGAAAAGTAACCGCCTGGTGAGCGCCAGTGTCCTCATAGACGGGAACTAGTTTTCCTGCCTCGGCCTACTACTGTTTCCTTTAGTTTCATTATAATTGGCTGGCACCGCATTACTTTCCGTACTGTTGTTTTCGTGCATATTTCTGTTTGGAACAAAATTATTATCCCTTGGACGCCATTGGTGGTTCTGATAATTATTTCCCCGATTCCTACCTCTCTTAGGATGGCAAACACCTACTGTTCTGATGTTTACATTGCCGTTTTGCTCATTCCTAAAATTACTATTATTGTTAGTGGCATTTCTGTTATTACGTGCCTGCTCCTCATTGGCAGCAACACGTTCTACACGTTCCAAATATTCAATGAAACGATCAAGATTGTCTCTAGGGGCCGATATAATTCTGGTTTGCCAATACCATGGCAGTTTGGCTTCAAGACCTAATATAATCATTTCTGGCTTTAGTTTTTCCGCCAAATGTGACAAACGTGAAATCCATGACCTAGCAAATTCTTTAATTGATTCCTTGCCTGCACTGAAGCGTTTTCCACTCCAAAATTCTCTTAACACTTCATTTTGCTTATTACTAGACCAATATTCATTAATGAAAGCTGTTTTAAACTCCGCTAAAGTTTTACACTTCAACATAACATCAGCGGACCAACGCAAGGCGTCACCTGCTAAATGGCTTTTAATAAATGAGATTTTCTCTCGTTCAGACCAATTTGGTGGAATTACATCTTCAAAATCGTTCCAGAAATCTAGCGGGTGGATATTTTTATCTGGATCAAACCGCAAGAACTGCCGACACCCGATAAATGCGGCGTTTGCAGCTACAACTTGTACACTACCATTACCAGAAGTTACTGAAGCTACTTTACTCTCAATGTTAGCAATGTTAGTACTGATATTTTCTACTCTCAATTCAACATTATCTACTCTTTGTACAATATGAGTAGTATCACTTTTGATTGCATCTACGTCTGCTTGACATATGTTTACTTTAATATTAACATCTTTAAATCTATCTGAGCACAATTCAGATTCCGCCTCGATCTTTTCTGTTAACTTGTGCTCCAGCTTCGCATCTTCCATTTGGAAGTCTTTGCGAACCTCAGCAACTTCGGATTTAACTGTTTTATACATTTCAGAAAATTGTTGAGCAACCTTTTTCTTAATATCCTCATGGTTGTAGTCAATTTTATAATTCAAACTGTCTAGATCCTCTTTCAATTTATTGCAACCAGCCTTGAAGGTATCGTCCATTACCTCCAATCGTTTATTAAAATTAGTTTGACTGGCCACAATCCTGTTATTTACCTCAATTATATCAGATTTTAATTCAGCATTACTGGCAGCTATTTTTGCATTACCGGCAGCTATTGCTTGTAATATAACATTTAAATCAATAGCTCCAGTATCCTTGGGTTGCTCACTAGCTGGCTTTTTATCACACTCTGGTGACGAAAAACAAGCTCCAACATCAGAATCATTAAAACTAAATGAAACTTCTGATTGATTAGTCATATTTAACTTCTCCTTCTTAAACTCTACCATCTCTGAAGACTGTTTCATTTTTAATTCATCAGAGAAACTATCATCCAATAAATTTACAATTTCTACTTTCTGCTTTACTACAGGGGTCTCTACTATTGAATCATTACCCCTTCCCACACTACTGTCAGGAGACAATACTTCATATTTCACCTTAACATCACTACTTTCATGCATATTTACACTTGAACCGCTGTCTGGATTTACAGTTCCTTCAACAGACATAGGTTCTGATTTAAGTTTAACCTCAGTTTCTTTTGGCGGTTCCATCGCAGACAGTCTTTTAGTGCAGGTTAGTAAAATTTTTAACAGTTTTTCACTTAACTTAGTTCCTTCTGCAAGACGTTGTCGGTGCGGCGTACCAGGATTACTGATGCGACGTGGCACGTTGAACTGCAGACGGCACTCCGACGGCTGATGTGTGTTTGTGTGGCCCACAACTGCAGGCGCGGCTCCGGCTGCTCCAGAGGACGACTGCGGTGCGGCGAGACTGGCTTCTCGCGATGCCGGCAACACCGATAGACTCAGTGCCAGCTCCGTCAATCCAGATGTGTTGTTAATCCAATTGCGTCGTCCACATGCACACGTAACACATTCACTGTTCTATACTCAGTTGCGTGTCGCATTTCACTCGCGAATCCGAATAGTTAAAAATCACTTTCACTTAGTTGATTTCCCGGCCGATGCACCATATGTGGGGCGGCGAGTGGATAGTCAAATTGCTTGTGAAATAAAGTTTGTTATTTAAATGTGGGAAAAACACTGCACTTCCCGGCTTTTGGAATGTTGTATAATGCTGTCTTTCGCCGTTCTCAACACTGGCTCTCTCTTTGCTTTTTGGCACCCAGAAAGTGATTTAACGAAACGTGGAGCCTGTAATGAGAGTTCCTAGTGCCCACTTAACCTGAGAATATTATTATAGCTGCAGCTTATAGCTCTGAAAAAGTAGGAGATTGTTCGGGATTTCTAATCAAAAACAATTTTCCAAAATAGTTGAGTATATTCTGAAATTCACTGATAACATCACAATTATCCCAACAGCCTAACAAACAGAGCAGTTCAGAGTCTAATTCGCTGATGCAACTATAAATGTCCGAATTGAATGTCAAAAGAATGCTCGCCAAAATTTGATGAGAAAATCTCATCAAACGCCACGCTAAAATGATTGGTAGAATGTCTGTACCGCGACGGCACGTGAAAATACAACAACACGCAAACTGAAGCTAGATAATGAAAATCATTCCAAAAATAATCCTTCATTTGAAATGTTTTCACAGTTACACGTATACATCGTAACTCAATACGGCACCCGAGGCAGTTTGTAGCAGCGCTACCGTAGCGAAGCGACTCCCGACACAGCTGACGTGCTATTCAGCGTCTGGAGAGAACTGGGGCCTTCCTTACTCGCGCAGTGCTCTTATATATATAGCCTCGGTGCGGACGGCTAAGAGAACGCCGGCTCTAACTTGGCTCTCACGACTGGCCGCTGGGCTAGTAACGCACCACTTCAAGTTACATAATAATTTATAGCTTCTTTTGCTGATGGCTTATGAAGCTGTTAATTTAATCGTGCATTTAGCACGCAGGTAAGTATTTATAATAAAATTATGACGTGGCTAAGTTAAATATCTTGGGCGAGAGAAATAATTAAGTTACGCTGCACGCAGCAGATGAGCTCTGAACTGGTCCTTTTGAGATCCACTATCGCTATAATTTTATAGGTATTCAAAAGAAACTTTTCACATCTTCATAGTCATAGCGGACCTCCAACCTATTTAAATCTAAACATCCTAGTCTTATTCATTAGCCTACTTAATCTATCTTGCTTCCTTCAGTTTTGAGATGAAAACCAGAAAATCATGAATTTCCACTAAAGTCTTAACCTGTGAAATCCAAAGTACTGTTTTTATTAAATCATTATGAAAGATGAGTCTAAATATAAATTTTGAAGTCTCTAGCTCCTTTCTGTTGCGCCAATTATTTTTTTTAGAAAAACGTCCAAATTACAAAAATGGCTGATATTTAATACACATTAATTTAGTATTATTCCTTACATGCTGGAAAAGTTTCAGATCATTTGCTTGAATTTTAAGGTATTGCGCAACATTTATGACATCAGAGCTAGTTACAGCAGACTGGCTGGCACACAAGGGAAACTGATGTGAATTTACTACAGCGTGAGTAGGCTGCTTCCCTACAATATACTTATTCCAAATGCAGCCTGGGCTCATAACCTATTGGAATTTGCGCAGCTGAATAAGTATTAAGGAGAAAAAAAAGGACATTTTTACTAATAACTATATTTGCACATTCAAGAACAAATAAAATTTACAGTGAACACAACAGAATAATTAGCGCACACAAGGAGTGTTAGACAATGCCAAAGAGGTCTATTTTACACAGTGCACTTTGCGCCGTCACACATGAAGTATATTGTTCACACAATTCCAACAGTAGTAGATGTTACTTGAGTGGCTAATTCGAGAGAATAGTAACTGTGTAGTGTCAGAGAAACTATCAGTGAATGGTAACCTGAAACATTCTTTACAAATTACAATAGGATTGTGTCATGTTTCCTGTTTACAAATGTACTGCTGACCTCGGCTGTGTGTGTGCATAGTTGAGCATGTGCAGTTGGTACAGCACCAGGAGGGGTGTACACTGCTACCGTCACCTGGTGCGCTACGAATTTGGCAAATTTTTTTATATTTTTTATATATATATTTTCTGTGCCTCTAAGCAGTTAAAATTTTGACAGTGCATTTCTTTTGTTGTCTTCTCCCTGCGTAAAATTTTTCAGTGTAGTTTTTGACATGTCTTAGTGGACTATTCCCTTGTTAGTCAAGGCTATGTTAAAGTTTTTAATCAGTAAAATTAAGCAGAAGATGATCATAACAATAATATGAAGACATAAAGGATTGAATTGCATATCATGAGGCGTTGTCAAACACCATTTTCCTTCTAATTTATTGGGGTCTGCATAGTGTGATGGGCTCTATCAGTAGTGATGACTGTCTGCTTCTTAAACTTCATCAGCATGAGCACTGTTGAGTTAAGCATTGCTCGGTAGTGAGGGTCACAATAAATACACAGATACTGACATTAACAGTGTTCAACAGGTAAAATTTAACCTTCCACTTTTATTGTGGGTATTAATTGTCCTCTTCTTATTCTCACTATGAAAAAAAAAAGTAAGATTGTGTGGTTGTACTTAATGTACCAGTGCCCTTGTATACCTCTCGTCACTGTAAGAAAATGTGACAGAGGTGTTTGTATACTGTATAACAAAGAAAATGATTAGAAGAAAGATGGAGGCACTTGCTTTTAAATGCAGTTCCAGCCATCAGTCTATCTAAGGGTATACACTCTCCAGAAACAATAATACACTTGCTTTAATAAATTAATTCTGTAATCATGCCAAGATATCAATAAATTAATATACAATAAACTCTCAACTATCTGTGGACAGATTATTTGCTTTGCATATTATGTGTGGCCTATTTCTCCCACTTTTTTTCTGCTACTGAAAATTTCCCATTAACTTGAGAGTGGTCACTGGTGAGTGATAATCTCACATTAAAACACAGGCATAGTAAACAATGTGCTGCTCAAACACTGCAAGATCTGTACTGTATTTTGTTTCCAAGTACTGTAAGGTAATGTGAAAATGATTGAAAACTTCTTTTTATTTAAAAATAACTTGTTTCATCGTGATTCGGCATCATCTGATTGCCTAAAGTGAAAACGGAAGCTGATTAAATAACTATCCTACAAACAATATAAGGCATGGTTCTAAGTTACACCAAAAATTTAATTAAAACTGCAAACAACATTCACATAAAACTGTCAAATGAAGTTCATTGCAACGGCTGCTAAAGCTCCATGTCAGCAACATATGCACACAACCGTCTGTATGAAAATCAGGATAACTAAAAGGAGCTGTGGGAGCCTAGACAGAAAATTTTGGAAATCAACCCACAGCGACAGTGGAGACAAGGTCTGAAAAACTAATAAAGGAAACCAGTAAAGAAATACAAATACCTTTGACCTGTTGTAGCAAGAAATAGAGCACAGAGCAGAGTCACAGGGTCTGGATGCCAAACAGCTGAGCAGTGTAACTAGCAGTGGCACTTAGAATTACTAATTGAAGGATGGCCACATATAACTGCAGTAATACAATGAAAGGACAATAGATGTTGTTAGTAACTTCAGTTATGGAGAAGGCTAATATGGGACTGATAAACCTTCACTTAACTAGAAGGAATAAAGTGGATTAAAATTAAGGTTAAAATGAAATGGAAATTAAAATTATTGAACAGGAAATATGGGCCATGCAAATCACGTACAATACTATGTTGCTTAGTGTACATATTAGATAGTAGTGTTGTGGTAAATGACAGTAATATTAAAAGTTAGCCAGCAAGTATGACATGGATGAAGCATACAAAAGCAGTATTCATGAACAATTAAATAAATAAATCAATAAAATTGCAATAAAACTTATACAGATCTTTAAAATGTTAAAAAATTACATGTCTGTGTGGGGTGCAGAATGCTATGACACTACACTATTAAATGCATGCTCAAATACCACAATTACAGTGAATGTTCATATAAGGCAATAAAAACCTACACATTTAAGTGCCCACATGTTAGTCACGGGGTTAAAGCACATTATACACCATACAAAAGATGAAAAATAGAAGATCCAGAACCGATGGTACACACTGAATACGTGTTAGGTTAGAAAACAAGAACACGATGATAAAACAAATTGTTGGAAGAATAGTGCTAAGCCAATGAGGAGACCTTAAAATGTCTGCTTCTTCCTAACCAACTGGTCATTAAGAAGAGTATGTTCATATCGATGTATAACAATTTCCATCTCTCCTAACAAATTCAGCTTTTTTCCCTTTTTGCCAGAATGGAGGACTTTTAAATTGCTTAGCATCAGTGACTGATGGCCACTAGCTTTTAGGTGTCCTTTTCTATTGAGTAAATACTCACAAAATCTAGTCTTAAATATCCTACTCGATTGTCCTATATATGAAGCATAATATTCACTGCAGTTGATCTTATACATGCCTGAGCCAGCAAATTTATCTCTGTATAGCTCTCCATTGTGGATATAATGGTTCCATAGATCATTGGCCAAACCAAAAATAATGTCTGCACCCTGTTTCTTAAATAGTTTGGCTAGCTCTTATGAAAGATTTCCTATGAAGACGATTCTCACAAAATTAGGATTAATAGGTGGTGAGGCGAGTGGGACCATGTGGCAATCTTCCCTTCGTAATTCTTGCAGGGAGTCTGAAAGGTGAAGCAGACTATGATTTTTTTTTGTCTTCCTTACCTAAATGTGGCATTTTGTTTTTAAGGTGAGTAGTTGTCGTTGTCTGCCCTATCAATCGGTTTTTGTGTTCCGTACAGGGCTTTCCACTAGAGCTATAACATTTTCCGTATTGGTATTTGTGCCTATATATTCTTATATCTTCTACTGTTTTAATCTTTAATAAATATTTAACTATCACTTATTTTCACCAGATGCAGGAAAAAGAAGCTAAGTACCATGTGATCAAACTTCAAGAAGAAAGCTTAAAAGTGAAACAGATCCTCTCAAAGATATCATTGGTTGTCAGATCTGCTGAACAGAAAGGAAATATTGAAGATTATCAAGCACTTTATAAAAAGGCTATCGAGGTATGAAAGTATTATCTGCCTCTTTCATGCATTTTGTTCTATTATTATGAATAATTCCTTGGGTTGTTAAGACATGAGTTGTTATATTTATTTCATTTTTTAGGAACGAGATGAATATAAACTGAAAGCTCACAATCAGGCATGTGCTATAATGAAATTAGAAAGAGAGCTGTGCAAAATAAAAAACGGTACCTTGGACAACAAAAACGTTGGTTCAAATAGTGCATCATATTTGGATAAGGAAATTGATTTTTTGCATACGGAAAATGCCTCTCTCAGAAATGAACTCAAATGCCTTAAAAACCTTCTAAATGATCAAGAGCATTTGAAGAAAGAACTGTCTGACAGCAACTTGGAGAATATTTCTCTTAAAGAACAGATTGTTAATAAACAAACAGAGTTAATGGAAATGCAGTATCAGTTTGACAGTAAACTGAAAAAAGTACAGATAGAATGTGAACAACATACATTAAATCTACAAAAGAAACTTTCAGAGTGTCAAGAACAACTAACAGAGGCCAAGATTTCAAAGGAGTTGACAGAGAGTAATCTGAAGGAGAAATATGCATGTGCATTGAATAAAGTGAAAGAAATGCAGCAGAAGCTTGAGAAAATAGTTGACGATAATGTAAGTACATCTTTAATGCTGTGCAATGAAACTTGTTTCATTTCCAAGTACAGTAGGTGTTCTGTGTATCAGTGTGAAGTTCATATAACAGCTTGCTGTGTATGTTGTATTTGCATTCATTGACAACAGGCTTAGGTATAATTCTGATGCTTGAAAATCAAGGGAGATGCTTGTTACATTTTTTATGACCTGATGAAACTACAATTTTTCAGTCATAACTGTCGGTTCTTTCATTGTTCTGGGAGATGGTTGGTCGGAACTACAATGTATGAAATATTAATTCACCTTATTACATGAATGTTAAAAAGATTTACTTAAATTTGTACAGTCTTATACTTACAACTGGCACTGAATACTAAAACATCACTTGATACACACATTTACTAAACTCTTCTCTCCAAATGCAAAGATCTCAGTGTTCAAAAGTACAGTTCCAGCAAGACATGATTAGAATATGAGCCCTAACTAATCAATGTTATTGTCTTGATTGGAGATCACGAACTTTGACTTGAGCCTTCCTCTCCTCAGCTGTGTATTGGCATCCATGCAGTGGCACTGCGGTGCTAAGAGAGAGGGCATGGCTTTGCCAGTGCCTCCCATTCATTGTTATGGACTGCAGCGAGACATCGTTAACTTCTGTGGTATTGATATAAAGTGCCAAAACTGTCATGGCACCTCGATCTTTGGACGATACCACAATTTTAATCTTATGTGAAGCCACTGGCTGATAGGTGAATATTCGAGTACGTTGTAGTAGTGAAATTTTGAACAGTGTTACAAATGAGAAACAGAAACCAGAGATGCCTGTTACCCAACATTTCACTCTCTGTGAATTCAATCTGTCAATTCATTATTTTCCATTATAACTGCATAATATAATCTCTAAATTTATTTTCATGCAGGTGTTTTCACTCCATGTTGCTTACACCATATATGAAATATTCTCGGTTAACAGCCAGATTATCATGGAAATATGCATGATAGTACGCCCTCCGACTGAACAGTTAATTTTTTAAAATATATATATAAACCAAAAACATGCTAGTCAGAACATACTCCTCATAATTTTCATAGGAGGAAAGCATTGAGCTGCTTATGTAACACATGTTAGCAAGAACTTGACAGTATATAGGCAATCTTAAAATTGTGATGTGGGGTGGGACAATGGCAGTTGTAGAAAATATTATTTCATTTCGGCGCTTACCTTCAACATTAATTGAAGAAAACTGATTTTAATTAATAACTGTCATGAGGAAAGAAAAAAAAGAAACAATTGTTAAGTTAAAATTGGCATGTTTATGTTGTCAAATAAGTTGCAAAATGACGACAAAGGAATAAATTAACTAAAATACTTCATAGAATATTTTATGGCATGAAATGAATATTTCATTCCATTTTTCTGCTACGTCCAAGTTGAGATGACCAAATGAAAACTGTGATTGGACCATTTTGAGTAAAACAAAAATAGCTGACTTCTACATACCAAAAGAAGGGATGGAGGAGGAGGTGGTTACAGTTGTATTTCATAACTGCACAACAGTTTGGTGCATATTTAATGTTTCACTAGTTTTATTAATTGTTAAGAACTGTGTTGAGTACCTTACACACTGAATTTGTGAAAATTATGCTTGTTTGAGAGTAATGTGTGATGCCTGGTTGGCTAGTTTGTTGTATACATTCTACATTTAATGAAGTACATAAAAATGATTCACATTACTGTAACATTATAAAATGCTGTCAAACTGATTTGTATGATCCTAATCCTACTCCTAACGATCCAACTCCCCAAGACACTATCCAAATTGAACCATGCCTGGAACAGTTCCGTCCTCCGTCACAGCGGGACCCACCTCCACCACCTCCCACAGCGGGACCCACCTCCTCTTCCTCAAAATCACCCTCTCCTAACCTTCCAGGAATTTCTGACTACCAGCCTTGCCTCTCAATCCTTCTTAAAAAACCTTAATCCTACTCCCAACATCACCACTGCTGAAGCCCAGGCCTATCCGTGATCTGAAGGCTGACCGATCCATCATCATTCTTCCGGCGGACAAGGGTTCCACGACTGTGGTACTTGATCGTCGGGAGTATGTGGCTGAGGGACTGCGTCAGATTTCAGACAACACCACTTACAAAGTTTGCCAAGGTAATCCCATTCCTGATGTCCAGGCGGAGCTTCAAGGAATCCTCAGAACCTTAGGCCCCCTACAAAACCTTTCACCTGACTCCATCAACCTCCTGACCCCACCAACACCCCGCACCCCTACCTTCTATCTTCTTCCCAAAATTCACAAACCCAATCATCCCGGCCGTCCCATTGTAGCTGGTTACCAAGCCCCCACAGAACGCATCTCTGCCTACGTAGATCAACACCTTCAACCCATTACATGCAGTCTCCCATCCTTCATCAAAGACACCAACCACTTTCTCGAACGCCTGGAATCCCTACCCAGTCTGTTACCCCCGGAAACCATCCTTGTAACCATTGATGCCACTTCCTTATACACAAATATTCCGCATGTCCAGGGCCTCGCTGCGATGGAGCACTTCCTTTCACGGCGATCACCTGCCGCCCTACCTAAAACCTCTTTCCTCATTACCTTAGCCAGCTTCATCCTGACCCACAACTTCTTCACTTTTGAAGGCCAGACATACCAACAATTAAAGGGAACAGCCATGGGTACCAGGATGGCCCCCTCGTATGCCAACCTATTCATGGGTCGCTTAGAGGCAGCCTTCTTGGTTACCCAGGCCTGCCAACCCAAAGTTTGGTACAGATTTATTGATGACATTTTCATGATCTGGACTCACAGTGAAGAAGAACTCCAGAATTTCCTCTCCAACCTCAACTCCTTTGGTTCCATCAGATTCACCTGGTCCTACTCTAAATCCCATGCCACTTTCCTTGACGTTGACCTCCACCTGTCCAATGGCCAGCTTCACACGTCCGTCCACATCAAACCCACCAACAAGCAACAGTACCTCCATTATGACAGCTGCCACCCATTCCACATCAAACGGTCCCTTCCCTACAGCCTAGGTCTTCGTGGCAAACGAATCTGCTCCAGCCCGGAATCCTTGAACCATTACACCAACAACCTGAAAACAGCTTTTGCATCCCGTAACTACCCTCCCGACCTGGTACAGAAGCAAATAACCAGAGCGACTTCCTCATCTCCTCAAACCCGGAACCTTCCACAGAAGAACCCCAAAAGTGCCCCACTTGTGACAGGATACTTTCCGGGACTGGATCAGATTCTGAATGTGGCTCTCCAGCAGGGATACGACTTCCTCAAATCCTGCCCTGAAATGAGATCCATCCTCCATGAAATCCTCCCCACTCTACCAAGAGTGTCTTTCCGCCGTCCACCTAACCTTCGTAACCTCTTAGTTCATCCCTATGAAATCCCCAAACCACCTTCCCTACCCTCTGGCTCCTACCCCTGTAACTGCCCCCGGTGTAAAACCTGTCCCATGCACCCTCCCACCACCACCTATTCCAGTCCTGTAACCAGGAAGGTGTACACGATCAAAGGCAGAGCCACGTGTGAAAGCACCCACATGATTTACCAACTGACCTGCCTACACTGTGAAGCGTTCTATGTGAGAATGACCAGCAACAAACTGTCCATTCGCATGAATGGACACAGGCAGACAGTGTTTGTTGGTAATGAGGATCACCCTGTGGCTAAACATGCCTTGGTGCACGGCCAGCACATCTTGGCACAGTGTTACACCGTCCGGGTTATCTGGATACTTCCCACTAACACCAACCTGTCTGAACTCCGGAGATGGGAACTTGCCCTTCAGCATATCCTCTCTTCTCGCTATCCGCCAGGCCTCAATCTCTGCTAATTTCTAATTTCAATTTGCCGCCGCTCATACCTCACCTGTCTTTCATCTTTGCCTCTGTACTTCCGCCCCGACTGACATCTCTGTCCAAACTCTTTGCCTTTACAAATGTCTGCTTGTGTCTGTGTATATGCGGATGGATATGTGTGTGTGTGCGAGTGTATACCTGTCCTTTTTTCCCCCTAAGGTAAGTCTTTCCGCTCCCGGGATTGGAATGACTCCTTACCCTCTCCCTTAAAACCCAAATCCTTTTGTCTTTCCCTCTCCTTCCCTCTTTCCTGACGAGGCAACCGTTGGTTGCGAAAGCTAGAATTTTGTGTGTATGTTTGTGTTTGTTTGTGTGTCTATCGACCTGCCAGCGCTTTTGTTTGGTAAGTCTCATCATCTTTCTTTTTAGATATATGATTTGTATATGAGTCAGACTAGTAGATTTTAAGCTTTAAATTGATTCAATGAATGTTAATATCTTACTTACAAAATAAAGCCTGACAATTAAAATAATTACTCTGTAAATGATTACAATATTGCTTAGTCCAATTGTAATCAAGTAACGTGTAGAAATACCACAGCTTAACAATTTTTGAGGATGTGAAATGGAATTTTCACATAGGCTCAGTCATATGTAAATCACATGGTAGACTGGCTCAGTAGTGGAATAGCAGGGAAATGGAAGGAGGTGCTTACAAAACATCTGGATGACCTATTCCAGATTATTGCTCAAGTATGTGGAAGCTGCATCAAACCAGTCTCAGGACTGAAGACCACAACAACAACATGTGAGACCCGTACCAAATATGGCTAACAGAGGATTTTGAATGTATACAAAAAAGGCCAGCATGACTGGTCAAAAATTGGTTCAGTCCATGGGTGAGCCTCATGGAGATGATGAAGAAACTGATCTGGCAAACATTTGAAGATAGAAACAAAATATTCCATTAAAACCTACTTGGAAAGTTTTAAAAATGAACTGTAAGTGATGAATCGAGAAATATACACTTAAAGAAAAAAAAAAAGGCAAGGTACTAAAGGTTGGAAATTGGTAGATGTGACATACATGTGCAGCAAACAAATGATTACATTTTCAGAAAAATTGGGTGATCTATTCAAGAGAGAGCTTCACAAACTGTGCAAGTCTGTGATGAGTTAGTCCACCTCTGGCTCTTATGCAGCGTCCTTCTATGAAAAGAAATGGGACCTCAGGCCATCACTCTTGGTTGCTGGGCCATATGGCAGGTGACTGTTAGATTGGTATCCCATTGCTGCTCGAGGCATCTATAGAACATCCTCTTTGGTCATCAGTGCTCACTTCCAAGTATGACTCATCAATGACGATAGTTCTACTCCAGTCAGTGAAATTGCAGGCCGAATGTGCCTGACACCACTGCAAATGGGCTTGTTGGTGTACAGAGGTCAATGGTAATTGGCAAGAGCTATGCTGTGACCTCAGATCTTCTCTGTGAGTGCCTGTTAATGGTCCTTGTGGTCACTGAAGGACCAGTTGCACATCAGATTGATAAGGAATCTGGGGCTCTAAGTGCCAGTTTGATGGTCCTCACATTTTGCTGTCTCTTTAAGTTGACCTCTTCTTGATGCCGTATTCAGTCATGGTTCACCTGTTCCTGCCAACATCGAAAAGTGGCGTTGCTCCATTAAAATGTTGAAATATTTGCAATTACCTCAACTGGCTTCTTTGAATCCAACTACACATCCCCTCTCAAATGCTGACATGTACGTATATTATTCAAGTGCCTGTCTGTGAGGCATAGTTATTGTCCAACTCAGTACAGGGAATGAAATTCAAAACGAGTTTATGCCCTGGTATCAACATGCCCCTGTTTACTATCATTGCCAGTTGTGCAGTGATTGTGCTGCAGTGTCAGTTATCCATCGGCTGCAGAAGTTTACAATTTTGCATTTTCCATCGAGACCTGTATGAATATCAATTTGTGAATTTTAAAGTGTATTACAACCCTTATATATGATTTCTGTGGGGATACAAGGACAATGTTAGACTAATTGCAATGCATGCAGAGACATTTCAGTAATCATTCTTTCAATGGTCTATATGGGAATGGAATGCGAAGAAGCTGTAATAACTGGTACTATTGGTATGAATTTGCAGAGGTTTCCAGAGTACGGATATAGATCTATGCTGACAGACAGAGTGTGCCATCGTCAGATATATGACTAGCTTTCCACCAGGTAGTATGGATGCATGGCATTACATGTAACATAATTATCATGGAGGTTATAGTGGTTATTCTTCTGGTTTTCTTTTGGTATTGTAATATCTTCACCTGTTATGTCCAGAGATTGAAAATTATTTGGTTATTTTATAGGGAAATATGTTGCCCAGTAGGCATGCTTGGGGGGAACATTGATGTGGCTTTAGATGAGACAGAGGAACAGCTGATAGAATAATTGTGAGTTGACAAATAATGGAAAAACATAGTAGAGACAAGAAATCTCATAGGAAGCAGGTGACCATGGTTATATTATAATGTAATATTGTACTGGAGCTGAATAGGTCACTTCAAGAAAGCCACACACACAGTGAAAAATGTCTCTTTTTACCCATACTACTCAATTGATGATGAGTTCTGGATTTATTTCCCTCATCAGATATCAAAGTGCGCAGAGGACCTAGGATACAAGTGTTACTAGATGAATAAGTAAATAAGCTGACAGACTACTCTGACTTTCAGTAATCTGTCAGCTTATATATATACTTGTATATCTGATCAAACATCAGAAAACCCAGTATGGAATGCAGCAATATTATGAAAAGGAAAGTTGCATATAGTGGAGATGCTGAGTTGCACACAGGCACAACAAAAAGACAGTCTTTTTGTCATGCCTATATCTGCAACTCAGAATATCCACTATATTGTGAGTAGCAGCTTGTATATCTGAAACACATCAATTGAGCAGTTTGGGTGATAGTTATTTTTCATTGACTATATGACTTCTCTGAATTGACCTTTCCAGTACAGTGCTACATTATAAAAAAAGAAAAGTTCTGTGAACACAGTATAAATATGCGCTTCCTATTCATCAATTTCAAACAAGCCTTTGATAGCAATTTGGCAAGAACTATACAGAGTGCTGAGAGAAATTGGTATCTGAGCCAAACTAATAAATGTAATAAAAACCTCAGTGGCAGAGACAAGAGCAAAAGTACAAATATTTAACAGAAGTAGTATCAGCTTTGTCTTCCAGTTAGGAGTCAAGCATGGTGACAGTCTCTCTGTTGTGTTGTTCAATATAGCCCTTCACAGTGTAGTACATAGCATTATATTTATGAAAACCAGCCAGATATGTGCTAAGAGCGGTGACAACAGTAGGAAGAAATGCTAACACACCTGAAGAAACATACATGGCAATGAAATAAAAATCAGCCTTATAGTAAATGGAAAAAAAAGATAATGCCTCAATCTGAGGCCAGAACAACTCCTACAGATCGAAATATAAATGGAAAATTTTTCAAAGGAGTCTTAACCTTGGGAACCTTATATCAAATAACAGCAGTGGAAGAGCTATAGGGGAAAGGCAACAAGCAGGAATTGTATTGTATTGTATTGTGGTAAGTTCCTATGGGATCAAACTGCTGAGGTCTTTGATCCCTAGGCTTACACACTACTTAATCTAACTTATGCTAAGGACAACACACACACACCCATGCCCAAGGGAGGACTTGAACCTCCGACGGCGCGAGCTGCAGCAAGGCACCTAAGACCAAGCGGCTACCCCGCGCAGCAACAAGCAGGAAACAGAGCTTACTTTGCAGATTTACAGCTGTTCAAAAATAGCCTTGTTACAAGAACAAAACTCCTAATATATAACTCCCGAGTTTGCCTAATTTTTACATGTTGGTTGAGGTATGGATGCTGATAGAAGATGGCAAAAGCTCTTTAGTAACCTTTGGGCAAAAAGTAATACATAAAATGTATGGCCGAATAACGGAAGAAGAAGGCTGAGGAGTACACTGTAACATCGAGCTACAAGCACTAATATGAGGAGGTGGTATAGTAAAATTTATCAAATCACAATGAATAGAATGGGTGGGACAGTTGGAGAGAATGGCAGAGGGTAGAATACAAAAGGTAAGGATGAAAGGTAAGAGTCATGTTGCTAGATGGAAAGGGAGACCTAGAAGAAAGTGGACTGATGATGTAATAGAACTCACCAGCATGGGAGTCTGTGGTTGCAAAAGAGCTGCAAAAAGCAAGAAGCATGTAGAAAAGTAATTGAAGCAGCCAAGGCTCACTAAGGGCTGTAATGCTACAGAAGAAGTAATGTGGGAAACATACACTGTAAGACAAAAGTGTACTGTGAAGGAATTATTGAAATGGGACAGGAATTGGTAGAAGTGATGTGCATGTACAGACAAACAAATGTCTGCTATTTCAGAAAAGTCGGATGATTTATTCAGGTGAAAGAGCTTCACAAACTGAACAAGTCAGTGATGTGTTAGATCACCCCTGTCCCTTATGCTGGCAGTTATTTGGCTCAGCAATAATTGAGAGAGTTGTTGGATGTCATCCTGAAGGATATTGTGCCAAGTTCTGTCCAATTGGCATGTTATACCATCAAAATCCTGAGATGGTTCAAGTACCCTGCCCATAATGCTCTAATCTTGCTGGCCAGGGTAGGATCTGGCGAGCACGAAGACAAACAGTAGAAACTCTCTCTGTGTGCGAGCATGATTGCTGAAATATAAGCTCAGGATGGCTTGTCATGAAGAGTAACAAAATGGGATGTAGAATATCGTCCACATACCATTGTCTGTAAGGGTGCAGTGGATGACAACCACAGAAGTCCTAGTTTGAAAAGAAATGGTATCCCAGACCACAACTCCTGGTTTCTGGTTGTATGTTGGGTGACAGACAGGTTGGTATCCTACTCCTGTTCGGGGTTTCTCCAGACACATCTTCACTGTTCTTCGGGCCTCAGTTCGAAGTGGGAATCATCACTGAAGACAATTCTACTCCAGTCAATGAGATTCCTGGCCAAAGACGTATCTGAAGACTCCCCAGGCAGTGGTCGAATACCAACCTGACTATCAGCTACCACACAGCCTGACAACCAATAGTGATGGTCTGAATTGCTATTTCTTTTCATAGCAGGACCTCTATAGTTGTCTTTCACAGCACCCTTACAGCACAACGGTACATTGCTAATATTCTATGCCCTGTTTTGTTGCCCTACGTGGCAAGCCATCCTGGGCTTACATATCGGCAAGATAATACCCACTCGCACACAGTGAGAGTTTCTACTGCTTGTCTTTGAGGTTGCCAAACTCTACCTTGGCGAGCAAGGCCACTGGGTGTCTCCCTGATTGAGAATGTGTGAAGGATATCCTTCAGGAGGACATCCTATGACTGTCAATCCATGCCAAGCCGAAAAACTGCTTGCCTAAGGCCCAGACTTGCTCAATTTGTGAAGCTCTTTCTCTTGGATAAGTTATCCAATTTTTCCAAAATTGTAATCATTTGCTTGTCTGTACATGTACATCACATGTAGAGATTTCCATCCCATTCTGAAAATTCCTTTATGGTGCATTGTTTATATCTTAGAGTGCCTATATCTTGACACAACTCTAATCTCTCTGCATCAAGAACTAGTGTTGATCGTGTGACGAACCAAATTTGAATCCAAAGTAGAATGTGGGCTAAGGCATCAGACTTGCATTTAGAAACAGCAAGGCCCAAAACCTTTGTAGCTAACAAGATGCAGGTTTTCAGTGGTTTGTGTGGATAAATTTAAGTGAATGACAGGAAGGTAACTTCAAAAATAACATAGCCAATGCTCTTCTCCATTCCTCCCCTAGTGGCCACTTCCATATTGTGACATTACCGTATTTACTCGAATCTAAGCCGCACTCGAATCTAAGCCGCACCTGAAAAATGAGACTCGAAATCAAGAAAAAAAATTTTCCCGAATCTAAGCCGCACCTGAAATTTGAGACTCGAAATTCAATGGGAGAGAAAAGTTTTAGGCCGCACCTCCAAATCGAAACAAAGTTGGTCCATTGTAATATGAGACACAATTTAGGTCGAATGAATGACGATACAGCTACAGTAGTTTGGTTCGAGTCGTAAGCTTAGCAGTTAAGCTTTACCAGGTAGCCATTGCTATGCGTCAGGCGCTCCGTCCGTATTTATACGGGTACCCTTCCTTTTTCACGTGCTTCGTCTGGTTTGAATCGATTGCTTATTTTGCTTTGATCTGATAAGTGCCGTTTTCTCTGTTATAGGTGTTTACGTCACTCTAAGTTGAAAATGCATCACTGTACTGTGTCATGCATTATTTGTCGCATTCTGATAGTGCGTGTTTACGGCCTGTGTCGCTCGCGGCATGGCTTGCTTTTGTGCGCGCTAGCGCCGCTTACAACTAAAAAGAGGCGAATCGTCTCATTAGCGAAGCAATGTCAAGTTGTTACTTACACTGCTGCTTTCTTTGAGAATGATCAACAAGAACCAAATAATAGGCTGCGTATGATAGAACACGTTCTGAATGAGAGTTAGGCGAAAATTTTTCTCCGTTTGAAAATCTTTGCGGCCGCTTCTTTAGTACATCAAATTCTGCACAGAAATTAGAGTCATCTTAGATTTAAAAATCTAGTCAGTTGCCGTGCTTAATTTCATAAGAATAATACGAATATCAACATGACACGATAAGTATATTCTTCCGCGTTTGCTGTTGTCTCACTCTAGTTTCGTAGTTTATTAGGCAGACAGGATGAGATAGCAACAAACACGGAAGAATACATGGCAAAATGTTTATATTCGTATTATTCTTATGGTGAATGGCGAAGAGAATACTGCGTGTGATTCACATTTCATCAGGTTATTAATAGCAACCATTTCTTCTCACAGTTAGGAAAAAATTCAGAACGTACAGTTGGCCATATTGAAAAACATCCCAGTTTTGCCAGTCGGATTTTCGTAGTACATTGAAATTCTACTACATTCGGAGATGAACAATACGGAATTTGTATTTACTTCGTTGGATAATGTATGAAAATGCAGTGGTCTAAACTCGGGGCGGAGAAAAAAAAAGCTCGTCTTCCACTTTTTTTTTTTTTTTTTTTTTAACTGACGCAGAGGTTTTGGCGCCAGTATTTATCTTTGTGCCTACAAATCATGCCCATGTAGCGCTACATATATTCGACGGCAGAAGTTAGTTGTGGCGGCACCTACCAACATTTTTCAGAACTTCCGCTCGCTTTGCACTCGATTCTAAGCCGCAGGCGGTTTTTTGGATTACAAAAATCGGAAAAAAAGTGCGGCTTAGATTCGAGTAAATACGGTAAACGCTAATTTTTTTGCCTTCCATTATCAACAGAATGTTAAGTCCTAGCCTTCCTTTCTTTTCCAAACTGCCATGTCATGTTACTCCTCAATATGAATATGGGACATGATCACTGGAAATCCTTTCTAAACTGATGTGAGTACTTGTGGGTTTTCTTATTAACAACTTCTATAACACAAATCATTAGATTTT
Organism: Schistocerca cancellata; assembly: GCF_023864275.1. Classification (NCBI taxonomy): domain Eukaryota; kingdom Metazoa; phylum Arthropoda; class Insecta; order Orthoptera; family Acrididae; genus Schistocerca; species Schistocerca cancellata. Next base: position 179,526,198 of record NC_064626.1, read on the forward strand.
TAAAAAGCATGTACAGGTATTGGTAGTAACATGGTCTTCTGTTTCAGGGAAATGAAGGATGTATAGTGGGCTCTCCACCAGACAAGTCTGAAAGTAAGTGTGTAAACAATACTGTTGTCAATTAATAGTTTTGTGCATTTTTTTGTGAGTCAACTGTTAAGAAGACTCATTAATTTTTGACTTATTACCTGGTTGGGAGTTTAACAGAGAAAAAAAGTTTGCTTTATGAGAAGAAATGTAAAAACTGAAAAAAAACTGCACCATTTATTTGTCTGTGGTTTGTGTAGATTCAGTCAAGATGGCAAATGAATTTGCTGAATCAAATGGTTGTGAACAAACCAAGATCACCACTGTTATCACTACTACCAGAAGTAGCAGTAGTACCGTTACTACTACTGAAAAAGTTTTGAAGACCTCTTATTCATCAGAAGATTCCCCAGAGGTAAGAATAATGTAATAATTAGGTTATAATACTTATGCCTGATATTTTTGTTGATGTTATTACTGAAGGTATAGTTCTTTTGTGTGGGCTACATTAAAGACTCACTGCAGGGGGATTTTGCTTCCCTCAAAAAACATGCAGAGAAGGAAAGCAATTGGAATTCTATGTAATAGATGTAATTGACAGTCAGACATAAGTAGAAGATTTTTATTTATTTTTCGCATGAATTAACGTCATTCTTCAGTTATAAGAGCAATTTGGTAACATCTTTAAATTCATAGACATATTGATGAGCTGGCCAACATTTACCTTCAGCCCAGTGTGGGTGATAGACGTTCACAAGTAGATACACGTCAAACCTTTGGAGTCACAAATTTCTTCTTCAGGATCGAAAAGATGAGCAAGGTTGGAGAAAAAGGAGAGAAGAGGTGGGTAGATGGTGTAGTTCACTCAGAACTTGAGGAACCCATCGTGTCTTGTCTAAGAAGGAAAGGAGATAAAGATGAAGGTAACTGTGTCAGAGTAGGAAGTCAAAGGCAGAACATCAGAATTTTGTTATTTATTTACAATGGTTTTTAGCAACTTAATTATACAGCTGCTTATAGTAATACATGAAACACACAAATGAGTTTTTGTGCAAAACAGTTATTTTTAAACAAAACAAAACATCACATGCAGTAACAACTGTAAATAAACATCAGGCATTACATTTTTAGAAACCTGTGATGTGCAAAATACAGAGTTACAGTGTTTGGGAAACTATATAAAAATGGGTTTTGCAACAGTAAAGGTCTGTTATGCTCATGGAAGATCAATGTATCTTTACTACTTAAATGAAAACCTTTTACAAAATAAAATAATATAATTATTAGTGTTTGTTAGATGTTGGTTTTGCTTTTTATTATGAATGTGATGCTTTTTCCACCTTGATGTGAAGCCTGCCAAAGTTAATATTCAGTTTTTTGAGGTAGGGAAGTAATGTGGTTTGTTCTTAACACAAAAGATGTGGCCCCTATCTCCAAATGAACTACTGCCAAGTCTGTTTTAAGTATATTAAAATCAACCCAGAATGTGCAATAATTGAATTCCATTCTAATCAGTATATACACCAAATTTAAGTGTGGTTTATCTGTTTGTGCCCCCTTTAAATCTACAACCCACCCTTTTTTCGTTAAAGAACACCTTATACCCTTTGCTTACAATTTTACTGTCTGAGAAAAAATTTAGAGTTAAATGATATGACTGATGCCAGATAAGCCGGCCGGAGTGGCCGAGCGGTTCTAGGCGCTACAGTCTGGAACCACACGACTGCTACGGTCGCAGGTTCGAATCCTGCCTCGGGCATGGTTGATGTCCTTAGGTTAGTTAGGTTTAAGTAGTTCTAGAGGACTGATGACCTCAGAAGTTAAGTCCCATAGTGCTCAGAGCCATTTGAACCATATTGATAGATAGATAGTGTCGGAAGTTCCATGTGGCTTTTCGCGGATGATGCTGTAGTATACAGAGAAGTTGCAGCATTAGAAAATTGTAGCGAAATGCAGGAAGATCTGCAGCGGATAGGCACTTGGTGCAAGGAGTGGCAACTGACCCTTAACATAGACAAATGTAATGTATTGCGAATACATAGAAAGAAGGATCCTTTATTGTATGATTATATGATAGCGGAACAAACACTGGTAGCAGTTACTTCTGTAAAATATCTGGGAGTATGCGTGCGGAACGATTTGAAGTGGAATGATCATATAAAATTAATTGTTGGTAAGGCGGCTACCAGGCTGAGATTCATTGGGAGAGTCCTTAGAAAATGTAGTCCATCAACAAAGGAGGTGGCTTACAAAACACTCGTTCGACCTATACTTGAGTATTGCTCATCAGTGTGGGATCTGTACCAGATCGGGTTGACGGAGGAGATAGAGAAGATTCAAAGAAGAGCGGCGCGTTTCGTCACAGGGTTATTTGGTAATCGTGATAGCGTTACGGAGATGTTTAACAAACTCAAGTGGCGGACTCTGCAAGAGAGGCGCTCTGCATCGCGGTGTAGCTTGCTCGTCAGGTTTCGAGAGGGTGCGTTTCTGGATGAGGTATCGAATATATTGCTTCCTCCTACTTATACCTCCCGAGGAGATCACGAATGTAAAATTAGAGAGATTAGAGCGCGCACAGAGGCTTTCAGACAGTCGTTCTTCCCGCGAACCATACGCGACTGGAACAGGAAAGGGAGGTAATGACAGTGGCACGTAAAGTGCCCTCCGCCACACACCGTTGGGTGGCTTGCGGAGTATAAATGTAGATGTAGATGTAGATTGATGCCAGATACTTAAACTTCTACTGCTGCATCACCAACTAGCTGAGCACCCAGTGGTGACCGGTATGTATTTATTTCCCTCCTCCAGTAGTCCGTCTTCTCCTCATCCATCTTTCTGTCCATCTGTTCGTACTCCACTGCCTATCCGCTCCTTCCCTCCTTTCCTGTGTACCAAATTTACTTGAAATCATTCCAGGTGTGTAGGATGAGCTTTTCACCCTTGGCTTTGTCCACATACACATGTCAAATATATGTATCTCTGACAAATTTCAGCCTGCAGTTTCGTTTTCACACAGCTCAATGTTTATGCATCGTATTTCCTGCATAATGTATTGTACAGAAATATATGTATACTTACAGGTACATTCAGCAGCATATGTGGATACTGTCTGTGAAATGTGTAGTGAATAGAGTTAGTACTAAAGTAGTTGGAAATTAAAATTTCATGCATGATGCGGCAGTTTTTCACACCTCAGTATTTGATGTAATATCTTCTGAACTGTGTGTTGTACAATGATATATTTTGGTTGTTACATTCAGTGGCATATGTGAATACTGTCTCTGAATTGTGTTGCAAATACAGTTAGTAGTAAAAGAAGTAATAAATTAAAACGTTATGCTTCATGCAGTAGTTCCACTGCATGAACAGTGATTATGTAGTAAGCGCTAAACTTCTTTTTCATTTTATCGTATTGTGTCGGCGAGAAGACATTTTTGGTCTGACTGTTTCCTAGTTACATTTGCTTTATCATTATTTTTTGATGAACGTCATCCTTTTTCAGCCTTTCTAGAAGACTATTTAGCAATACTATTTGGCCTATTCCTCTTTCAGCATTTAATAATGAGTTTTATTTGATGCTGTTTATGTAAATATAAGGCTGATTGTTCATTTGCATTGACTTTGTCAAGTTTGACACCTTGTAGTAGTTTTACTTCAATAGAATCTCCGGTGACATGTGTGCTGTTATTTCCATACATGGGAATAATTTGTCTGCTCCATGAAGAATATTAGGGGAAATGTGCTTAATGTCTCTCTTCTTCCAAGAATCATCCAATTCCATTTGATACAAAGGAGAGTTTGCTGTAACATCCAACAGTTTGTCTTGGACAAAAAAGTGTTCATAGAAAAATTTCCGTGTTGAATAATTTTCACATCAAATTAGCATTTCATCTGTCTGAAGTCCAGATGAGGCTTTATCACTCATTTTTAGGACTGAATGTATAAAATAAATGGCAGTCTGTGCATACAAATGGTCACTCTGCTTAATCAATAAAAAATCAGCACACATGGAACTTACGAACTGACTCTAGATGTCTGCGTACAGCATCTATTGTTAACATTTATAAAATGTTGCTTTCGTAACTGAGCACATAATGTTTTTGTTGAACATTTTTAGTATAACTGACATGAATTGCTTGTAGAAGTATTTTTTATTAAGTGAGAAAAACAGTATTTGCCCAACAGTGACCACACGTATATGAAAACACAACCACCACAGACTAAAGTATAAACAAGGAGAAAACTGTTGATACTAATTTAGATATTTCAACAGATTTTGCCAGTGGTGAACTGAAAAGAAGGAAAGAGAAAGGAAAGTGAAGAAATGAAACATATGAGGAGTGAGAAGCTCGTTGGGGTACACAAAGTATGAGAAAAAAGCGATTGAGAGAAAACTTAACAGATGAAATTAGAGAAGAAGACTGTGTGAGACACTCAGCAAGCAGACAGAGAGAAACTCTGGATGGAACAAGATTGTGTAATGAACTAAGTAGATTTACAATGAGTAAAGCTTGTGAAACACAATGATTGCAAGTATATAAGTAAAACATTAGTGTACAAAAATTGCAAGCAGAATAATTAGATATTTCAGTTTCTCAGGTGGAGCATTCTTTTATGATCCCACTAAATAGTACAACAACACAATTACAATGTCATTGGCAAAACTGATCAAGTATTTTACTTATGTGGTGTCAAGAAATTCAGTATAGAAGCACCAGATACCTGTTGCATGAGTGGAATAGACCAAGCGAACAATTTTTCAGTTAATTATTGACGTTACACTACCAGGAAAAACTGAATTCACTCAAGGACAATGCCATTTTATTGACAAGTAATTCATTGTTGTAGGAGTATATCGTAACAAATTCAGATCAAATGAAACACAGGTCACCGATACACAGTGTATCTCCCTCTGATGGCAACACAGCCGTGTATTCTCACACACAAACGTTAATACAGATGCCAGATGTCATCCTGTGATAGATTGTCCTATGAATCTTGAACTTGTTGTTGCAGTTTGGCAATGGTTCTTGTAAACGCTAGAGGGCAATTAAGTTGTCACATCTTCATGTCCTGTATGTGTCCAGTTACTGAGAGATCTGCTGATCATGTTGGTTGGGGCAATTGTTGTAGACCATGAATAACATATGTCCCAGCAGCTGTATGTGCTGATGCGTTACCCTGCTGAAAAACACATCACCTTTGTTATGAAGAAATGCCAGTAGTATGGGGTAACTACCTGTGTGATGTTGTGGGCACTGGTTACTTAACTCTGTAGAAACACCAAATGATACCACAACCTCTGTCTGATGCTTCTCCCCACTCTACCCTCACTCCCCATCGCCACCCCACTCCCCTCCACCACCACACTCCCCACCGAGTGAACACGTGGCATCCCCACTGCTGCTGGATGACTCACGGAATCCACTTGTCCTAGCATTGAGAGCTCTGCACCCACATGTGGGTGCCCAGCCCATGGATTCCCAGCCAGGTGCATGGAGGAACGTGCTGGCTGACAGCCATGGAGGAATTCTATTGGACTCTTCTCCCTTATCAGCGTCGACTGCAGGAGCTTAGAAAAATTGTTAGCAGCTCATTCGTAGGAGCATCGGCCACATATTTCATCATCTGTGTTTTAAAAGTTCGCCTCAATCTTTTTGCCCCACCATTTGATTAGGGCTGCAAAGACAGACACAGCATGTTTTGAATTCCACGTCTGTGGCAGAACTCACCGTAAATTTGGGAGCAACATTATGGTCCATTGTCCAACACCAGCATGAGAAGTAGTTCTTCAGTAGCAAAAATTCTGGTGAGTGCGGTGACTTCTCTCTGCACTTGTGGATCAACAGCAGACCACATACAGGAAGTTGGACCAACAGTGGACCACATAAGGAAAGTTGGCAGAACCTGCTATCATGGATGTGAGGACATCAGCCAGCATGAGATCATTTTGTGGAGAGCTCCTTGCTGTTATTCTCACTGATGCCAGTTGTCGACATGACGTTTGACCTGTGACATGGTGCTAGGGGAGCAGCTTATTTCGTGAGACGTGACAGTTACCTTGGTGCAAGAGCCACAAGATTGTTGACTGGAGAGGTTGCGTGAGGACTACCTGGGGAGACTGTTGATCCATGGCTAGTAGGATTACTTTGTCCACGAGTATTAGATGTTGGTGGAGGTGGAAGTAATGCTGCAACAGTTTTGAGCATTGACTGGGAATGTGGTCTGACCATCTCTGTTGTGCATACTGCCGCACCTTTGCAAGATTGTGTCCTCGACCATGGCTGTAGCCACACAGGTCTCTGTGATGGGAAAAGTGCCCATGACCTGTTGAGTTTTTTGTCCAACTGGAAGCACAAGATCACGTTTTGGTCGAACTCCAGGTCAGGGCCCAATGGGAGAGTGCCTGTGTATGCCTATTAAGCGGTATTGCAGAAGTGAGTTTTGTAATTTTACCTGCAGAGAAAGAGTGCCTAATGCTGGAATCCTGTTGCGTAGGTTTGCTGCCGGACTGAAGATGGAGGTAATGGTTTATGACCCGTAATGAGATGATACTTTATTTCATGTAGGAACATATGGATTTTCTTCAGTGCAAAGATGATCGTGAGGACCTCTTTTTTTTTTTTATTTGTGAATAACACTTCTGCACAGCATTTAGTGTCTACAACACAAATGCGATCAAATGTTCAGAGCCATCTGGGTCTCTGCGCCAAGATGGTCTCCAGGTTCTTTTGAGAGGCATCTGCTGCCACGACTATTTGTTTGCTTGATTGAAATATTTCTCAATATTGCTGACTGGAGGGCCTGCTTCAGGTTTTTGAATGCCTGTTCACGTGCCTCTAACCTTACAAAAGGCATATTCTTCTTCTGCTGGATGTTGAGAGGGTGCGCAGTTAATCCCATGCCCGGGATAAATTTTCTGTAATACATTATTTTTCTCAAGGAGTGGAGCTCCTTTAAATTTGTAGGGCAAGGAAGTGTGACAACAGCTTCAACATCTGTGTGTGTGTTTGTGTGTGTGTGCCGGCTTATTACCTTTCCAAGAGATGATGTGTCCTAAGTAATCCACCAGCAGTTGAAAGAAAAGAGAGATTTTTTGAGATTGCATTTAAGGCCTGCTGAATGGAGGTTGTGGAACAGCCACTGCTGGTTTCCTAAGTGTTCTTGCATTGTGGCTCCCATCACCACAGTGCCATCTAGGTAATTTATGCGGCCCAGAACAACCTGCAGCTGTTGCTTGAGGAACCTTTGAAAGATTGCTGGGGTATTGGTCACCCCTGAAACTAAGCATTTAAAACTACTAGTACATTCTATGGTTTCTCATCCAGGGTAGTTGTAAATAAGCTTTGTAGAGATTGACATTCAAAAAATACTGACAGCCTGTGAATCTGGAGAAAAGCTCATGTGGTTTTGGGATGTGATACTTACCAATATCTGACTGGGAACTAACCTTAATCTCCATGCAGGCAGTTTCCCTGACAGTTTTTTCACAATAACCAAAGGTGTTGCTCATCCACTTGCAAACAAGAGTTCAGTGACATCTGTGGCATCAAACTATGTGTAAAGGACATAAGTTATGCAGGAAAGAAGCAAGGGCATGCCAATTTTTTAAATGTAATGTGCACCATAAAGTCCTTCACTTTTCCTAGACACTAGAGAAAATGTCAGGGTAGTCCTTACTGAGGGTTTCCAATTCCCTAAATGGGACTTATTTCGATACCAGATGGACCGAGTCATGGACGACAAATCCGAAAGCAGAGAAAACATTGTGACTGAATAGATCCTCTATCCGTGCTGTGAACCACAAGGAAGGTAATGTGTTGCATGACATTTTTGTATGTTGACGCACTTGGGTATTGTCCATTGGTGGAATGTGTTATTTTCTATATGCTGCCAAGTGGTGAGCTGTGAATTAAAGGGGAGGTGCTCCCAGCTGGAGATGTTTGAGAGAGCAAAAGGGACATGGTGACATCAATGTTGACCTGTAGCTAAACTTGTTTATTGTGCAAAATGAGCATGATGAATAATTTCGCAGGTGACAACACTGTAGTGTGAGACTCTGATGAAATCATAATGTCCATTATGTCCTATCGAGACGTGGTATTTTACAAAGGATAAATAGGACTTGGTAGCAATGCAGTTAAGCAGAGCACTTGAAACCTGTCTCAAGTTGGATTAACATCTCACAAGTTTCATCTGTCTGTATTATTCCAACTAAACAAAGAGGATTATTGGTACAGATATTGAGGGATTTATTGTAGCACAGATTCATTTGTCATGGTTACTTGAGCTGTAGGGAAAGGAGTATTTGACTTGAAATTGCTGGGGATTGTAAAAATTGAGTGGTTGTTTGCTTTCATGTGAACCCTAATTTGGATGGCAGTGTTAGTCAAATGGAGGCTGACATTCAGGAAAACTGTGGAGTTTGGAAAAGAGTAAGATAACTTTCAATAAAGAAATCAGTTAGTTTCTGGAAGGAAGTGGAGTTTTTCATCTTAACCATAAGCCTAGGGCACAAACTATTGTTGAATCTAAGAACCTTTCGCAATCGAGGCAGGTTTTTAGTTTTTTAATATATTGTTGAATCTCCGATGTGTCTTTGTGTTCTGGCAGGACACAGAAATTTTCAAAGGTGCCACCATAAGCATCACATCATTTATTGGACACAGCCAATTTCCACCAAAGCCCTTATACCATAGATAACAGTTGCTTTTATGCATATCAATGAGTGAGTGCTATCAATTTCTGATTGTTCATCCAGTGCTTTTTATAATAACTACATAATAAATTTAGCTTCTTTTGTGGGTAATATTTGACAGCATTATTTTATGCTCCTTTGAAATATCAACACTTGGAAATAATGGCATTACCAAAGTTTATATTCTCTCTTAGATACAAAGTATTTGCTACATGTTGTATCTTCATTAATAAGTCAATGTCCCAGTTAGGTGGCCTCTCAAAATGTTGCTGTACAATGGAACCATACTGGGTTAATTGCTGTCCACCAGATTTATTTACATCTCTGACCTTCAAAGATGACGACCATATGAGTAAGCATGATGTTGATTAATGTTACAATCAGTGAAGTTTGTGGGATACTTCTAGCTTGTCATTGCAAGAAATAATAATTAAAGAAATAGTGTTAGACATAGATACCCTGTATAGGAGGGATGCTGGTGTAAAGAGAGGTTGCATTAGCGGCTACAAGGTAGGTTTTAGCTATAAGAGAGTCAGGAATATAGTCAAGGTGTGCAGCAAAATGGATTGTTAGTGACTTTAAAGCATGCCTCAATGAAATATCCAGGATAGTGGTCTATGTGTCACAGTACTTACTACTCTGCTTTTTCTCATTTATCTTGTTTATCTTTGTGTCCCTTCTTTCTATGTCTACATTGACATACATATTCTGCAAACCATTGTGAAATGTGTGGCATAGAGTAGCTTTTCAAGCTACCCACTATTTTTTCATGTGCAGCAAGCAAAAAGTCATTTTATTGATAACTACTACAATTTATATATTGCCATTGTGAAAAATGACCACAATAAAAACAGTAATTAGTTTCATCTTGGCTTTGTGGTCCCTATGAGAGTGAAGTGTAGGGAATTGAAGAATGTCTCTTGATTCTTTGCTTAACATTGGCTCTTCCAACTTTGTAAATAGCCTTTCTTGGAATAATGGACTTCTGTCTTCAACCATCTACCAGGTCAGGATTTTTCAGCATTTCTGTGATGCTCTCTCGTAAGTTGAGTAAATTGGGGACCTTTCATGCTGTTTGTACACTCACTTGAGGATGAAATAGTATTGAAAATCAGTGTGGGTTTGTAATTTTGTAATTAATATATGGTACCCAGTTTTAGAAAAAAGAAACCATATTTGTAATTAATGTATTGTACCCAGGTTTAGAAAAAGAAACCGTATTGGTGTATTGCTTATTGGAATGTATAGTGAAGATTGCCAGGGAACAGAAGACGATAACTCCAATAACCCCAGACCCACATCAGAGGAGAAGGGAAATGTCAAGGTCAAAAGACTAAGCCATTTGGTGATTGCTCTAGTTCATGGCTGTGAACAGAAGAGAGAGAGAGAGAGAGAGAGAGAGAGAGATGTTTTTAGACCACGGTTCAGAGGGCCATCTGTCTCGCAAGTCAGGTGATCCTGCAGCATGATTTGATTGGCAAGGCAGCTTTGCTAACAACAGTTCGGTCTATTCTGACATGAACAAGTTGATTGTTGTTGCATCAGCTGAAAGGTGATGGATGAAGAAGGTGGCCTTTTTGTAAAATTTAAATAATGAAAATTATTCACATCTGCGGCACCTGGTACATATCTTTTCCTCTCCCTGAAAGAATTCACCATTGGTAAATTTGACAATCTCATTGTAACCTTAAATCTAGCGAGTGACAAGATTTAACACAGGTATTACAGTTCTGTCTGGTGACTAGCTGGGTGCACAGGGCTGTGACAGCCATGGCAATACAAAGGTAGCCAAAGCTGACTTCTGAGACATTTTTAAGGAGTACAAGTAACTGAGACACTTATAAGTCAAGGATTAGAACATAACATGTAAATAATCAGGACATGTTACAGGTCAGTTTTTTTTAGAAAAAGATTAAGGAGGAAGTGAATGGATCTAGCATGATGTTCAATAGGGGCCACATGATGTTGAAAGGTTTCTTCATCAGATTGTAGTTTGTTTTTTAAAAAGATGTGAGCACACAGTGCCCTAGCTTTTTCAGGGATTAGGTAACCACCAGGGAGACATCGACTGGTTGTCAACCTGACAGTAAGGCAGATTGAAATCAGGGAACAGAATTTTGAAACACAAGAGTTATTTTAATTGTAATCAGGAAGGATTGAAGCATTTTAAGTAAAATTTATTTTGAGTTTGTTAGCACCACCAAGTATGTCTTGTAAGTAATGTTGTAATTATTTAGGTGATCAAAGAAGAGTTTTAAATCTGAAAATATATTAATGTGTGGAAGGCACAAATCACCTTCTTGATTGAATCTGAGCATCAACCAGAGTGATCTATGAAAGTAAACAGATTTGAGTGACAGAAATGTAAAGTGACAACTACAAAATGTGAGGCTTCTCACTGCATTAATGCATCTCATAGATCAATAACAACATTTAGAATAAACACCTGAAGGTTGATTCATTTGACTCAATTTTTTGTGGTCATAACAGCTACGTAACTAAATTCAGTTAAACTGAATAGAAAGATTGTAGAGATAACGCATGACAACAGAACATCGAATGAATATAAGCACAATAATAAAACACCGTTGTTTGAAGCAAGTCCCAAAGTAAGAAAATTATAAGACAAATACAAAATAATAATTTAATTAAAGAAAACAGTCCTAAGTGGGATTACAAAATTATAGTTCATGACAGCAGAAAAACAAAAGTTGACCTTAACTTTTGCATTTTATCTCGGTACAATCCAATGGAATTAGGCGAAGGCACTCGATCGTCTAGAGTGGCTGTATGCATTCTACTCCATAACTTGCAAGTGAAACAGCAATATAGTCATTCTCAGTATCAGAATAGCAAGTAGGATGGAAGTTACTGAGGGAAAAGTTAGGGTAAAGAGAAATTTTCGCATTATGGCCTGAGACTGGTGAATCAGGCCTGAGCAACCGCCGAGTTGTCCTGTGCTTATGCTTTCAGCAGATGCGGTACCGGGAGGTGTGTGGTCAGCGCGCCACTCCTCCAGTCATTCTCGGTTTTCTTGATCTTGAAACCACTAGTAGTCGGTCGAGTGGCCCTGTCAGGTGATCTTATGAGACTGAATGCACCATGTACCAGTACTCCAACCAAGGTAAAATCCTTATCAGTACCAGGAATCATGCTGGGTACACAGCTGCAGATTTGGACACTACAGAAACACTGTTAAGTAAAATATCGTGGTAGTGGAATCTTGTAATATGGATGGCAGCTAGATCTAGTGTGATTTGTTGTTGCTGGTGCCACCGCCACAGCAGCTGCTGCTGCTACTGCCACTACACCATCAACTAATCCAAGGACTTGAGCAATTCAGTGTTTTTAGTCTCCAGAAGAACTGTTAAGATAGGATGTGTACTGCCTAAACTGAAATTCTAGAATGAATAGCAGGAATGGTTCAATAGTGGAATTCAGAGTTTCTTTTAGTTGTGTGTAGAACCAAAATTGAGGTTTCAGGACGTCACAGTGGGATGGTTTGAATAGAAATCCCATATTATTCAGTATTTGTATGAAGTGAAACTCCAATCATAACTCACAAGTGAAACTCCAGTTATATATAGGACATTCTAGAACCTACTGCTTCTTATGTGGTAGCACAAAAGCTATGTTAATTTATCAGTCAGGGATGTGGAAGTTGTTTAGTTTCTGCTAACAACAGAATAATTTCAAAAAGAGAATAAAATTAAATCAATACAAATATAAAACTTCCTGGCAGATTAAAACTGTGTGCCCGACCGAGACTCGAACTCGGGACCTTTGCCTTTCGCGGGCAAGTGGTAGAGCACTTGTCCGCGAAAGGCAAAGGTCCCGAGTTCGAGTCTCGGTCGGGCACACAGTTTTAATCTGCCAGGAAGTTTCTTATCAGCACAAACTCCGCTGCAGAGTGAAAATCTCATTCTGAATACAAATATAGTTTGCCTACAGTGGCAATTCTGTGACTCTACAGCAGACAAAACTCTATTGTGTATGCTGTTCAGCACAGTGGCTAACTGGAGGGACCATAGTTGGGTAATACCTTTATGATCACTCCCATTAGCCATCGTGCCAAGTATCAACTTAGTTTGTGCAGTCAATAGTTGCAAGTATATTTCCAGGGAATAGGTAAGATTAAACCCTGTGTCATTCCAATTCACAAATCTGACAAGGAGGTATCCACAAGTGAAGAATAAGTTTGAGGTAATTTGGAGTCAACTTCACAGTAACACAGTTATGATACTGTGGCATAAAACTAGAAGCAAGGGGTATATCTTTTGAAGAGGCAGGTATAGTTGCATTGAGATATTTATAAGAGTATAAAGTAAGGATTCAGGGGGAATTAAAATCAAACTGACCTTATTTTGTAGTCCAGTTTATGTACCCGAAATAATACACCATATCCACTTGGGCATGACCAGAGTTTATCGTGCAAAAGAGGGTTTTCTACTATCATACTTGCAACACTGTTGAAGTCGCAGCAAGTTACTAATTTGGATTTTCATAGCATCCATACTTTGATTAATTAAATCACGAAGGAGTTTGTGGTGAGATAGCAACTGGGTAGTGATCAGTGAACTTTGTTGCATATGAGAACAAACTGTCTTCAGTATGTTAAAAGAGGAAACTAAGTCTACACAAGACATTGAAGTGTATTACACATGTGTAAGCAAAGGTGCTAATTTGCCTCGCCAGTGTCTTCTCGGAAGCAAGTTGCGTCTTGCAGTGCCGGGTTGCACTTATTCAGTTTCTGTTGAACGATAGGTGGTTACATCTGAAGAAAAGTGTGATCATATTTCAGCAGATTAAAAAAAAAAAATCACAGCAGCCTTTTCCATTATAATGAGTTGCACCCTTGTAGCACAAGTTTTCAAATTTCATAAACTTTGAACATAATTTTTCCATACCAGCCAGTGATTAAAACTATGCAATGACAATGTATCAGCATAGTGAAATAATGCAAACATATGACAAAACCATTCAGTAGTTCATTTGGTTGTAATGTGAAGTGTGTAAGACACAAATGTAAAAGCAGTGGTGTGTTACTAGCACAGAGGGCTGCTAGGCATGTTACTAATTGCACGCAGTGGAGAAAAAGCATCATAGTCCAATCAATGAAGGAAAATTGGGGAGAAAAGTTCATATAATTGCAAATTTTTGCACAGTGGTAGGAACAATATATTAGAAGTTCTGACTGTGGTGCATGTGCACATGTGCTTGTGGATGAGTGGCGGGGGGGGGGGGGGGGGGGGTTGAAGAGTGAGTAGGGTAGTCCAAACTCTCTATAATCCATTACTTCACTAGAAGGCACTACAGGGTACGTCACACAGTTATACTGATCCTTCTGCATCTTGCTTCTTGAATCACTGGTAATGCAATATGCGGTTACATCTAGGTGATGTTTATTTTCCACGAAGTGCATTAGCACTACACATGGGACACAGATATGGTCACAAAGAACACTAATGTAAAAAAAGCATACACACAAATTCTTGTAAATCTCTACACACTTTCCTACACTGCTAGAGAGGAAATTAATTCATAGTCATTCTGTATGGCAGTAATGTTGTTCTGGGAAAGACATCTTCCTCCCGCCATGAGCAGTGCTTGCTTTTTAGTTTACAGGCACACTATACCCCACCAGCATTTTCTGTCCTTTTCTCTTATGTGTGTAGAAAAAATAACTTCACAGAGCTCATATTTATGTGGTGTGGACTATTTTCAGTTTATTAAGTGCATACTGTGTCGGCAGCGGTTCATGCGGTGAACTTTGGAAGGGCTGATTTAATTTTGTGAAACACCCTGTAGTTGCTTCTTGTGAAGTAGTGTAGTTGAGATAGTAGGACTCATCTACTGGGTCTTCAGTTTTCAGGCTTATGAAGGAGGGAAGTAAAGGCCACAATCCAGTGAATAGCCAGCTTCACACATCAAAGAGGCAGAATGTAAATTGTAACAGGAATTCATTGGTTGCTGTGTAAATGTTTTACTGGGCTTGGCTTTTGTGTCAAATGATTCTTTCTGAATTAAGCTGGATCCACTACAGGATATAGTGTATTGCCACCATTTGCACTTGGTTAAGTGGGCAAAGTGAACTATAATCTTCTGATCTGGGAGCTGCAATTAGACACAGACAGGCAATGTGAAGTGCGATATCTAGAATGGTCCATCCAAATTTCATAGCTCTGCCTGTTTCCGTAACCATTTTTCATAACACTACATGATATACTTGATTTAGCGGCATTCTAGTGTTTTTTTGAATATGGAGCTGTTGTCTCTGTGTCACAGATGCAATGCTCTGCTGAAATCTCTTCCATATACACTATAAACTTATAGCTTCACTTTGCTTGAATGTATTTTGGGCAGCATCTTCTTGATATCGATAGGGGAACTCTTTTGTGACCATAAACATCCTCATAGAGTCTCAACCTTGTTGTTTCATGTACCATGGCACTGTCTGATGAAATCACAAATAGCAATAAACAGTCCTAGCCTGAGTTCGAGCCATTCATGTAATAAGACATTTTAACTACAGTTTTATGAACACATTGATCCCTGACATTTCTTGTAAGGGGGTATTAGGCAGTGATCTGCCATGAACAGTACAGGCCTGTGTGACAGCTATCTGGCTGTGGAACGGGTGGAACTAAGAGAATCAGTAAGCACATTAATGTGCTCATAAACACAAAGTTGATCTGAATGCCCATGAATCTGTACATGCACATTAGAGGGCAGTAACTCACACATGTGCAGAAGGGGGTACTCAGAGCATGCTTCTTACTTGTTCTTGTTGAAATCAAGCAAAAGAAATATTTTTTGCCAACAAACTGTGTATTATATAAGCTGTTTCTGAAAAGCATTGTTTGTACTGCATGATTCGTATTTTAGAAATGGAATGGACCAAACAAGCGTTAAGCATCCCAATTCAGGCATATAGTGAGGAAAGATGTCTGTGTTACCATCACAACCCCTGTCTCAGAACTCATTTATTACTGAATAAATATGCATATAACTTCAAATGTGTGGTTTTCAGCTTGTGTGTGTGGTGTTGTAATTGAGAAAAGGTTACATTTGATTTGATTACATCTGTTTTTTTACTTCAGCAAGACAGGAAGGAGAAACTGGCAGCAGTCAGCAAGAGAATCCTATCACAAAATGAATAAACACATGGTTCAATTCTTACTTTCCGCTAGGTGAAACTGCCTCCTACATTATTTTGTTACTGATCTGTGGATCTTTGGGCCTCAGTTCCTTTGTTAATATGGATTATTTCCACTGCCTTCATCCATTCTTCCCAGCCAGGGTTGAACCCAACAATGTCTGGCTTTTCGTCATTGTCCTTGTTAGTGTGCTCTAATCCTAAGAGTTACAGGCACTGGAAGGCAAAAGCGCTGAAAACAAATGCTTCCTCCTTGTGCAAACTTCTGTATAAATGTAAATTTAAATAATAAATATATTCTTGTGCTATCAAATGCCATAATATAAACTGAATAGTTCAGCCCTTAATTCAGATCAGTAATAAGATAATTCTGTGACAGTTACATAAGAGAAGAACAGTTACTTAATAAAATAATAACAAAAAATAAAAACAGTTACTTTATATGTAGGAACCTTCAGCTCTCAGAAATTTTTAATTTGAATTAACAACTTTAGAAAAAATCAGACAGTCCTCTTCAAGATTCACACAGTATTGCCGTCTAGTGCACCTGCGTGGATTCACATGAGAACTATCCCACATGCATCATGTAATTGAGCAGTGTGAACCAGTTTGTCATTCCACCTTAGGTGCATGGGTAATATGGGCTGTAGAGTGAAATGGTGTAGTTGTCTACTTTTTTAAGTAGCCGACATACTTGTACCATAAGTTTGAACATTAAGTTTGTCTCTCGGTGTGTTGTTATGCCTCTGGACTCCAAAATGGTAGTACTAAATGAGCGATGAATGCTTTCTCAACTGTCTCTGCGATCATATCTTCAATAGCTATCATAATAAGATAGCAAGAGAAATGGTCACTCATGGGTAAAACTCATCTATTTTGAGCTGTTATGGGAAACTGTCTTACAATGTCGAGTGCACGAGGTATATTTGGTCTTCACTCTTGCTCTCTCTTAGCACAAGGGAGACAATTTTGAATGAGTTCTTCTACATCTTTCTTTTTTTGTAGCCACCAATAATAATGGCCTGCAGTGTGAACTAGTGTGGTGCTTTTCCCATTATGACATGACTGTATGCGATCATGACAGTATCGCAGTGTGCACTACATTTTCATATATAAAATGTTATCTCTTGCGATTAAAGCTGCTGTGGTTGCCAGTTTCTTATGCTCATTATAGAGTTCCAGTGCTTTTTTAATTCCTCTGTAAGCATCTTGTCTTCTTGCAGGATCTTAATTTTCCTACTCAAGGTATTTGCGTTCTTATTTAACATGCCAGACTTGTGACATATTCATAGTGTTTTAAGGCCCATCTAACAAGTCTGGTACTAGAATCTTTTACACTCAAAAGCCATAGTAAAGCTACATGATCTGCAATTATTGTGAACTGACGATCATGTAGGTAACATCGAAAGTAATGAATGCCAAAAACAATGGCCAGAAGTTCTTTTTTTTGTTGTGCTGCATTTGGCACAGTTGATTCTGTTGGCATGATTTGTAGCCAGTTGGTTTTTCTTCATTGTGTTGTATTTCACTCAAATACAGATGACAGCAATATTGCCAGCGTCAAATGATAGGATAAAAGGTAGTGCAAAATCCAGATAAGCCAAGATAAATGAACTTAGAGAAGCATGGTAACCCATGGAATTTTAATGTCTCTGCCTCAAACATTATCTATACCCACTGGCAGAAATGTACCATAGTCTGGAATATTCATTCGAGATAAATTATGCTTCTCATGTGCTGTTTACTGTCTAACATTTCTTGTTTATGGGTCTATTAAGAAAGTATATCATCGTAAAAACAGGCTTTCTTCACCTCTATCCAAATGATTTCCCTTGTACCAACCAATATTTTCTCAGCTTTATTTAACTTCAACACTGTGTATATGATTTGGTGAGTTGGGAGAAGATTTAACAAACAAATCACCAAAACACCTGTTTAACAATGGAAAATCCAAGTTAAAATGTAACAATATTATGAAAAGGATAGTTGCTACTCACCATGCAGTAGTGTTGCTGGGTCGCAGGCAGGCACAACAAAATCTCTGTCACAAAACAAGCTTTCGGCCAACAAGGCCCTTTGTTACACACACACACACACACACACACACACACACACACACACACGCTGGTAGTCTGCCTTCAGCTTCCAGAGACTGTGGTTGTGTGTATGTGAGTTGTTTTTGCAAGTTGTGACAGTCTTTGTTATGCCTATCTGCATATCAGCATCTCCACTATGGTGAGTATCAGCTCTCCATTGCATAATATCAAAACACTTATTTATACACTCGTATCAATGGCAAAGGTAGACTTTCTACCATTGATCTTACATGTCAAAATTTGGGCAAAAGGGGAGTGAGTGCAGTGGCAGAACCACTCCTGTTCACATTTCCCATATTTGCATTCCTTCAAGGACCTCAGTAACCTATTTGGTTGGCGAGCTATGATGTGAATATGGACAGTTTGCCCTCTAGTGTCCGATATTTTTTGCAATAGGCATATGCCAATGCCAAACACTTGGGAGCCTTCTGACCCCAGCGTTTGCACCAAGTGTAGTGCACTTCAGCCATGAATGCTTACTTGGGTGTGAGACTGGAGAAAATGTCAGGCCTCCTTGCCTGGAAACCAGAGTCATACAGCCTCCCTTAGTGTGATTGGTGAAGCACACTTCACCTCAGCCCCTCTGTGTGAGTCAATCCTGCGAGGGAATATATTTTTACAGAAGGTACTCTGCTGTACTGAGAAGTCTCTTCCTTTCATTACATAGGTCTTATTCAGTCAGCAAAGTATTCAGAATCCTCTCTGGAATTTTGAGGTATTTTGGAAAGTTTTTCAGTGTCGTAACTAATACTATGCTTCACTTCATAACTGTCCACTAGACCTGTTGCAAGAATGATAAATGCCTTGGTGTTTCCCAGCCCATTCCACAGATTTTATATAAGCATGATTCTCTCCTTGCAGCTTGAGGATGGTGGCTCCTGCCAACACTTCATCACCCTACGTGGGAGTTTCCCTGCATCCGTTAAATTTTGTATGAAAACATGGACATTTTTGCCTAGTTTGTCTGTGTAGGTAAGAACTAGCAAACACATTGCAACATCAAATACAGGCCAATGTGGAACTGCGCATGGAAACCCCGTGAAATGGGGAAGTGAGGCTAGCTGCGGGCACAGTGCTTCTTTGTGGCATTGCATTTACTAATGCCTTTGCAGGACGTAATTTTTCACCCAGAGTGGCTCCATTCTCACTTAAAATACTGCATCCATCTCCATCTGTCTCCGTGACCTGGTTGAAAGCATTCCTCCAAACTAGACATATAAAATAAATAAGTAAGTTAAAGCCTTTGATGTCAGATCTCGGTGACATCTCTGAAAGCACTGCACCAATGGCTCCTTCTCCCTAAAAGAGAAGCTCGTGAAATACATATGTTGATCAACCCATGACGTGGTAAGCATGGGACAGAGAAACAGTCGATGGCTTCTGGGTGGTGCTGGGTCATTGTACTGGCAATGTGGCTTTGTGCATAGGTGGCGGGTGATGTCTGAAGGCCTCGGACAGTTGGGGGGAAAGGGGGGGGGGTGGCAGTGGCAGTGGCAGTGGCAGCAACGGTGGTGGCGGCAGTGGCTCTGGGTAGTTAGCCCAACTGACAGCACTAAGCACTTGTCAGTTGTTCACAGCACAAGGCCAGATGGTGCCACACAATTGTTTCTTGCTCACGGTTTAGTAATTTGTATGCAGCACCTCAAAAAGCTGGAAACAGTGCGAATTCAGAATTCTGTTTCTGACACTAGTTTGTATGCCCACTCAGGGGTGTAGTCACAATTGGAAAGCTCTTTGGGCTTGTAATTAATAAACAGGGGTAAGGTTTATAAACTGATTGTATTCAGCCAATGAACCAAATCCTACCACCTGCTTTACCTGCATTTCGTATTTATAAAAATTGCTACAGCGAGGTATTTGTATGAGTTGGATGAACCCAAATATAACTCAGTGATGTTATAGGCTACTACATTTCTGTATTTTTTGAAATGTACAATTTTAGATTTCTACACATTAAAGCAAGTTGCAGTCCTGGTTTTCAGGCTGTACGGGAGGGGGGAGGGGGGGGGGGGGGGTTACTGTCAGGTTGCTATCGCACTGCTGTCTGGAGTATCTCCAGACATATCTTTAGCCAGGAATGTCAGTGACTGGAGTGGAATTGTCTTCAGTGATGAGACCCACTTTGAATTGAGCACCGATGATCTGTGAGAGTATATATAAAAACATCAATGTGGTAACAATTCTTACGCTTTTCAGAAATAACAAAATACTGCATCCACATTGTTGCCATCACCTGTGGCTTTTGGGATGTTGTTAGAGAGAAGTGGAATGGAATTTTGGATGACTGATGTTTTCAGAATGCTCGTTGGATTGACAGATGTCATTCTATTAGAGATCCATCATTATGTTTGATCTCAGAATTTCTTCTAAGATTCTAAAACAGTGACATTGGCTGGTAGTTTTCTGGATCGCTTCTTGTACCTTTCTTGTAGACAGATGTACCCTGTCTTTTTTAACTATCATTGGCCACAAGTTTTTGTTTGGGAGGCCCACAATATACAGGATATATCAAAAAGAATCATCCAATTTTTAAAAAATCATAGCTATTACGTTATCTGAGCTATAAGTATGAACAACATACTGTTGGAAAGAACGAACTCTCAAGTTTTACATGGTTTCTGCTAGGTAGCAGCAGAGTGTGCGTCAGTAATAGCTGTTCAGAATGACTTTCATACTATGTATGATGTGGATCTTCCTACAGTACGGAGCAATAGATGATGGCATGAACAATTCTGAGAAACAGGTTGTTTGTGTAGAGGCAAATTGCTGGGCCATCCCTGAGTGTCTGATACAGACGTCAAATGCATCCGCCATAGTTACACGAGGAGTCTGCAGAAATCCATTCACTGTGCAGCTTGACAGCTCAACATGCCCCCGATGTCTGTCTAGTGTGTGTTGCATCGATGTTTACATGTGAAACCATACAAAATTCAGCTACTGCAAGCTCTTCGTGAAGGTGACCAACAACAATGTGTGGCGTTCTGTAATTTCATTCCGGGCAAGATGGAGGATGACAGTTTTCTTCCACGCTTAGTGTTTAGTGATGAGGCAACATTCCATTTAAATGGAAAGGTGTTTATAATGTGAGCATGTGGGGTATGGAATGACCACATGAAGCTGTACAACATGGGAGGGACTCTCCAAAATTTAATGTGTTTTCTGCAGTTTCTTGGGAAAAGGTGTACAGTCCATTTGTCTTTGCCAAGAACACTGTTACAGGAAGCACATATCTCAACATGCTTCAGAAATTCCTTTTCCCACAGTTGAAGACTGATTCGATTGACTTCATTTACCAACAGGATGAGGCACCACCACACTGGTATCTGGAAGTACAGGAACTTTTAAATCAAGGGATTACTGTATGATGGATCGGTCACACTGGACCAAATGATTCACCATTACATTACTGGCCTTCGAGGTCATTGGATCTGACTGTATGTGACTATTTATTAAGGGGGTTCACGAAAGATTCTGTTTGTGCACCTCCTTTACCAACAACAATGAATGAACTGAGACATCGCATAACTGCAGCTGTGGAAGCTGTAACTCAAGACATGCTACGCTACAGTGTGGGAAAATTGTGAATACTGCATTGACATATGCTGTGCATCTCAAGGGGAACCATAATGAACACCTATGAAGAGGAACCGTATTGAACACCTATGATAAGGTATGAAAAAAAAAAACTTTGAGTTTCCCATTCATCAGAAAAACAAAATTCATTGCATATGTTTATTAGTTTCAGAAGTATAGACATGCCAAATTGGGTGATTCGTGATTGTTTTTGATACACCCTGTATTAAGTTTGAAATAGAAACTATAAATGTCAAACGGCACCTCGCTTGGTGTAAGGAGCATAAACATTGGATGACTGAACAGTGGAAAAATGTTGTATGGAATGATGAATCACAGTACACAATGTGGCGATCCGATGGCAGGGTGTGGGTATGGTGAATGCCCGGTGAACGTCATCTGCCACCGTGTGTAGTGCAACAGTAAAATTTGGAGGTGGTGGTGTTGTGATGTGGTTGTGCTTTTCATGGAGGTGGCTTGCACCCCTGTTGTTTTGCATGGCACTATCACAGCACAGACCTACATTACTGTTTTTAGCACCTTCTTGCTTTCTACTGTTGAAGAGCTATTCAGGGATGGTGATTGTATCTTTCAACATGATCAAGCACCTGTTCATAATGCACAGCTGTGGCAGAGTGGTTACATGACAGTAACGTCCCTGTAATGAACTGGCCTGCACAGAGTCTGGACCTGAATCCTATATAACACCTTTGGGGTGTTTCAGAATGCCGACTTGTGTGCCAGGCCTCACTGACCAACATCAATATTATACTGTGGGGGATATTCAACTGGACTTTCATGGGACATGTAGTAATACACTCCTGGAAATGGAAAAAAGAACACATTGACACCGGTGTGTCAGACCCACCATACTTGCTCCGGACACTGCGAGAGGGCTGTACAAGCAATGATCACACGCACGGCACAGCAGACACACCAGGAACCGCGGTGTTGGCCGTCGAATGGCGCTAGCTGCGCAGCATTTGTGCACCACCGCCGTCAGTGTCAGCCAGTTTGCCGTGGCATACGGAGCTCCATCACAGTCTTTAACACTGGTAGCATGCCGCGACAGCGTGAACCGTATGTGCAGTTGTCGGACTTTGAGCGAGGGCGTATAGTGGGCATGCGGGAGGCCGGGTGGATGTACCGCCGAATTGCTCAACACGTGGGGCGTGAGGTCTCCACAGTACATCGATGTTGTCGCCAGTGGTCGGCGGAAGGTGCACGTGCCCGTCGACCTGGGACCGGACCGCAGCGACGCACGGATGCACGCCAAGACCGTAGGATTCTACGCAGTGCCGTAGGGGACCGCACCGCCACTTCCCAGCAAATTAGGGACACTGTTGCTCCTGGGGTATCGGCGAGGACCATTCGCAACCGTCTCCATGAAGCTGGGCTACGGTCCCGCACACCGTTAGGCCGTCTTCCGCTCACGCCCCAACATCGTGCAGCCCGCCTCCAGTGGTGTCGCGACAGGCGTGAATGGAGGGACGAATGGAGACGTGTCGTCTTCAGCGATGAGAGTCGCTTCTGCCTTGGTGCCAATGATGGTCGTATGCGTGTTTGGCGCCGTGCAGGTGAGCGCCACAATCAGGACTGCATACGACCGAGGCACACAGGGCCAACACCCGGCATCATGGTGTGGGGAGCGATCTCCTACACTGGCCGTACACCACTGGTGATCGTCGAGGGGACACTGAATAGTGCACGGTACATCCAAACCGTCATCGAACCCATCGTTCTACCATTCCTAGACCGGCAAGGGAACTTGCTGTTCCAACAGGACAATGCACGTCTGCATGTATCCCGTGCCACCCAACGTGCTCTAGAAGGTGTAAGTCAACTACCCTGGCCAGCAAGATCTCCGGATCTGTCCCCCACTGAGCATGTTTGGGACTGGATGAAGCGTCGTCTCACGCGGTCTGCACGTCCAGCACGAATGCTGGTCCAACTGAGGCGCCAGGTGGAAATGGCATGGCAAGCCGTTCCACAGGACTACATCCAGCATCTCTACGATCGTCTCCATGGGAGAATAGCAGCCTGCATTGCTGCGAAAGGTGGATATACACTGTACTAGTGCCGACATTGTGCATGCTCTGTTCCCTGTGTCTATGTGCCTGTGGTTCTGTCAGTGTGATCATGTGATGTATCTGACCCCAGGAATGTGTCAATAAAGTTTCCCCTTCCTGGGACAATGAATTCACGGTGTTCTTATTTCAATTTCCAGGAGTGTAGTTGAAGGGACCATAACAGTTGCAGGCTGTGTGAACATTATTGTGTACTGCCCAGATCACTTCATGCTAAATGTCTTCCTTGATTTTGATAGCACCTTCCAATTGGATAACTGTCCATGTCATAATACCAGAGATGTGCCACACTGATTTGAACAGCTTGATAGTGATCTCACATTGATGTTTGTCTACCAAACTAGCCTGATCTGATCCCAGTGGAACACATCTGGGAAGTTGCTGGGTGCCAACTCTGCACCCATAAACCTCCAGTTTGTAATCTTTAGAAATCACATGACCTGTGCATAAACATCTGGTGCCACATACCTCCAGAAACCTATCAAGGACTTTTTGAATCTTGACCCCATAGAATCACTCCTGTATTGCAATGTAAAGGTGGACCAGAACTATTAAGCAGGTGGTCATAATGTTTTGGCATATCAGAGTGCATCAGTCATCATTGCAGTGGTGTGAGAATTAAATTGGCACAGTACTCCTCTATCTTTCATTGTAAGGGAACATTTGAAAATGTTCACCATTTCTGATTCTGTTTTTTGCTGGAGGTTTGAGTTTTCCCTCAGGCATGGATGTGTGTGTTGTTCTTAGCATAAGTTAGTTTAAGTACTGTGTAAGTGTAGGGACCGATAACCTCAGCAGTTTGGTCCCTTAGGTATTCACACACATTTGAACATTTTGTTTCTGTTTTTGCTTTGCTGCAATTATGGTTCGTGTCATTCTTGAGAATCTGGGCACTAACTTTTGTGCCACTTACAGCCTTTAAATATGACCAGGATTTGAGGTTTGTGAGAGATGTTTTGATAAGATTCTGCTAAGATAGTCATTGAAGGTTCATGCATGGCTTTTTTTAGAGCCAAATGCTCTAGATTCAGGTTCTCCCTGTGTACAGATCTCTGATTCTTGTTGTACCTACTATGCAGTAACATTTAAACAATGGAAACTCCAGGTAGGAATATCAACAATGTAGGGAAAGATAGATTGCCACTTACTGTGATGATAACAAGCTAAGTTGCAGACAGGGACAATTAAGACACTTACACATAAGCTTTCTGCCACAGCCTTCATCGGGAAAAGAGAAACGCATCCCATTTATTCACGAAAGCACACCTCATGCACACATGATTGCCAACTCCAGCAGCTCAGGCCACAATGCTACTGTAAGTAGCGATTTGTGTTTTTCTACATTGTACACAGTAATAATTGTTAAAGTTCCTTTACAGCAACTGTATATTATGGAGCGTCCTTCCAATAATGGACTGTTCTACTAGGTACATGTCTATCTAGAAAATTGTCATATTTTCTTTTAAATTTGAACCAGTGTTGCTTCTAATTGGCCCTAGCCAGGATTATTTTTTTAAGTTTGTCTTTCAGATGTGACATGATGCAAATATTTCTACTTCTTTTAGTTGCCATTTTTGCTTTAGTAATCATTGTTGCTACAACTGGCTGACGGTCACTGATACAATTTTCAGTGTGGGCATCCTCAAAGAGGTCAAGTCTCTTTGTTTCCATCAGATTTAATATAATTCAATCATATATGATCCCCTGGCTAATGGCTAGTTTTCAGAGAAGGCATTTGCAGTTATTTCACAGGGTGTTTCGTCAGCCACATCACTTACAAAAGTGTAGTTATTCCAATCGACTGTTGCATGATTGAAATCTCCTCCAGTCATGACAGGATTATGATTGGGGAAATATGTGTTAGTGTGTTTAGGGTATCTCTAACCTTACCACTTTTATCTGGAGTTGTGTAGTAATTGGTGGAAGGACCCAGTTTTTAACTTGTGCTCACATTTGATACTGAGTCTTGCTCAAACAATCTTACATGGAGCTCCAATTTCTATCTTGGCCAGTTTAAGTTTCATGTCTACTGAAACACTTACGTAATCACCATTCCCAATTGGCCTTGCATTTCTCAGTACACATGCGTAAGCCCAAAAATCTCATTGCTGATTGTTCCAGATTTTAGCTGGATTTCTGTACCTGGTATATAAACTCCAATGCTTTTTACAAATTCAAACTGTGGAAAATTTATTTTGAATGCTTTGTTAGTTGTTCACTATGATTTTAATCAGCTTGTGTGTGTGTGTGTGTGTGTGTGTGTGTGTGTGTGTGTGTGTGTGTCGAGGGGTAGGGATAGGGGTGGGGTGGGGGTGGGGAGGGGAGAGGAGAGGAGAGGAGAGGAGAGGAGAGGAGAGGAGAGGAGAGGAGAGGAGAGGAGAGGAGGGTCATTCCTGTGGGTCTTGCGCTATATCATTTTCTGGATTCTACAGAATCACAAAGGCCGTAAAAAAAACCTTGTGTGAACTCCACATACGGTCAGCTAAGTATCTGATGTGTAGTGCATGCATGATTCATAGAGGGTCCCTACAGTTCTCAACCCTATGGTGCACTAACATTATGCTACTTGAAGCCTTTACATACAACTAGAATTTGAGTTTTGTGAGAGGTATTCCAATAAGATACTGCTGTGATAGTCATTGAAGACTTCATGCTTTTGCCTTTTGAGAGCCAGACGCACTACATTTGGCTTCTCCCTATGTAAAGCCCTATGTTTCATTTTACATCTATCATGCAGTAATCTTTGTGATGTTCAGAGTTTCTTTACAGTATCTGTACACCATGGGGGGTCCTTGTCCTCATGAACTTTCCTGCTAGGTACATATCTATCCAGGATGCCAAAGTCTATATTGTCACAAAGCCTTCAAAGAGCCTGGTTCAAGTCTTCTACTTTGTTCAGATTGAGGGGGGGGGGGGGGGGGGAGCATGATCATTTCTAAGGACAATTTGCAGATTGTGAACTTTATTGTAACTCCTTGAGTAAGGCTGGAATTCTCAGACTTTTGTACCAGTTGCTGGAATAAACTTGCTATGATCTCAGAGACCAGGTGACAGCTATCACTTAACAAATGATTTGGGTCTGTTGTCCGTCTTAACAGGGGTTCTGAGAGAGCACACCCCCTTCATTATCATCTCTCTACCCCTACAGTTTTTCCTTTTTTTCTGCCTAGCATAAGTGACTTGTGGTTATATATAATTTGGCTATAACGGGAGCTGCACCTCTTAAAGAAAAGTCCAATTCATTTGTCTCTTTGCGAATTTAAGAAATTCGTGACTAAAATTTTCCTTTGAAATTATCATCATCATGTAGAGTAGAGTGCCAATAAGCTAGAAAAATGATGGTTCAAAAGTTGGTATGTTTGTTCAAACTCTAGAAATGTTTTTTGCCTGTAATTTTATAGTCAGTTTACTATTGTTATACTTTTTTGCAGTTCTCCAAATCCTTTTACACTCATCACTCACTTATAAACACATCATTGCTACTTTTTTACTTACACATTTTCTTGTTGTATTTACAGAGGAATGGTTCAGACAAAAATTATAAAATAAAATTGAAAAAAGGAGTAGCAGTGTGCCTTTTGGATGATGAAGAGTAAGTAAAAAAAAAAAAAATCAACATTCATAACTGCCATATTTGTGTTTAAAATAAGTACAGTTTCTTCAGTAGTTCTTTCTGTGGTATGCACACAAACCCCTCAATCCTTAAATTTCTGTACTTTTAATAATGATTGCTATTCCACTTTTTAAAGTTACCCGAGAAAACAATTGCTTAGTCAGTTAACATTTATCGACCAAGAATTAAGAAAAGTTATGTGATGTACTCATTTTATGGCTTTTTTGTTTGTAGTTAAATGAAGTTCAAACTACTAAAGGTTCATCACCAGTTTGACAGATGGCTAACACCAATTGTTAATGTTCATAATAAAACTACTATAGCATGTTCTCTTCCTAATGACCTTTCTCCAAATACCAGTTCCCAATCTCCACCTTTGTGCTCCAAAGACTGTTCATTTCAAGTCTTCTACTCAAGGATCTACAATAGTTCTCACATTTCTCATGATAAAGTTTTAAAATATTTTAATTCAAATATAATGAAATAAGAAGAGATCTTACAAGCAAATAGCTGAATTAGACTTCCAGTTAATTATAAAAACTAATTCATTAATTTATTTAATAGTAGTGGTAGAAACAGGAAAGAACTTCCAGTATTACAAGGAAGTCTTAGGTAAGTATCAACTTTAATAAGAGGGAGATTTCACTGCTAGATAGCAGACAGGTGAGGTAATGTGACAAGACTTAAAAGTATTGTGTAAGGATTTTACTAAGAAGGATTGGTAGTGAGGGGCTGGTTTGGTAGCTCATAACTTATTATACTGTGGTGGATCTGGACTTACTTGAAGACAAATTTGTGTGATAATTTGTAGGAGGACAAGACCTTTTTAAGGGTAGAAACAGTTGTTTGGTATTCCTTCTTGATGGAAGTTAGTGAGTGGAGGAATGCAGATTAGAAGGCTCGGTGATCTTGTCTCATGTCAACATGGGGGAATTAGAGGCAGAGTGAATAAGATGGTAACATACCTTCTCAGATACCATTTTCATATCAGAACTTTATATACTTGGAAATAATTAATAAGATTTCCTCTGGAGCAATATGTCACATCAGATTCATTATGAGGAACACTTTGCAACTCACAATAGTGGCAATTTATGTTAAATTTAATGTTTCATTCAAAAGCATTGCTACATTAAACCACTAGATATATCAAATGTTTGGGGGATATGCATTGCTACTTGAATTTTCAGGGAAAGACTTATGATAATGGCGTCTACTGCTGATTTCCCTGTTCGGTTTAAAACTTCAGACACTTCACTGTGCCAATATCAGTCCTTAAGGCATAAAGCACATTTTGCATACAGATTTCAATATTGTTTTGACTGATTTTCCAAGAGAATGAAGTTGCTGGATCTCATTGAGTCATATAATCTGGTACAGTCAGTATACTTTTCAAATAAAGTACAGGGAAACTGCAGCACAAGTAGTAGTAGATAATATCTCCATAGTAAATTCTTTAGATTATTAGTAATATTTTGTTAGACTGTAGCCCCCAAACACTAGCACGGTGAGCAAATCAAAGAAGAATCATATCCAAGGCAATTAACAAAATATTGTGATATGAGTTCACTTGCAATGCAAATACTTAAAGCTCATATCAAAGGGCACACTTGGCTAGAAGTCCACCATACTGACAACTTGGAGGTCAAGCAGTATAAACTACCTGTTTACCTGGCATTACCTTGGTACTTGTGTGTCACAGTCTTGTGTAGACAGGAAAAGCCATCTCTAGTAGAAAATCAACATAATGTTATTATATGTTTTAAAATGTATAATATATAGCAAACAAATTATAAAATAAAATCTCATGGGAGGTGTCTGTGGACTAAGAAGTGCTATTCTCACTAGCTAGATGGCCAGAAATGAACTAAACGTGTGAAAATGCCATACACATATCCTCCCTCTGCCCTCCTCCCCATCTTTCCATTTCTTCCAATGCCATCAAGTGATCCATTCATTTCTGAAAATTTCCAGGAAGTTCTGTTGAGTTCTTTTTGACTGAACTTATACAGAAATGCCACTGGGAATGTTGCCATTCACCTGAGTGCACCTGAATACTGTGGTCATTTTTGATGACCACAAAAGCTAAGGATTATGCACTAATTCTAGTTGTTTCCAGTTATTTTTACATGTAGTCCATTTCCACTCCACCAAAACCCAAAAGTTAATGTAATTTAATGACTTTAAAAAAAGAAGCTGTAGCAGGAGAACACGAAGTTTTCATCTCATCCGGTAAGCCTCTTATGACCCAGGGTTCTGAGTGACTTGTGTGAACTCTACCTATTTCCATTTCCTTCGCATCACCAATCCTTTTCCATCACCCCTCTTCCATCTCCTCCAACTGTTCTCTAGAAGGAGCCACTGCCTTCGAAACTGTGCAAATTTCAATATCTTTAAGTGTGTGTTCTCCTGCCACTGCTTGGTGAGTAGAATGTTTTTAACTATCCAATTACTTTGTTTTCTTTGATACAGAACCCAGAAGGTGTCTCAAATGCTTCCCCCATCTGCCCCTGCCTCTGGTATGTTAGTCACTACATGACCAGCAAGTTTTCTTGAAATGGCTCCAAATGTTCCTGAAGTAGGCTTATTTTCAAATACCATCTCTTTCTCATTTGCTGACCCACAAAGTTATGGAGAGAGAGGTAGCCACAACTATACTTTTGCCCAATAAAACACAGGACTTACTAGGGTGCGTTAGAGATGACATTAATTTATGAGAGGCAAGGGTACAGCTGATTCTTTGCCTTTATGGAATAACATATAGTGGGTAAACAGTACATGCCATCAAAGGTTGCTGCCGAGAATACCGGCACTGCACTGGGCTAAGTATCCTGCCATGTTGCCAGTCACAGAGCACTGTTCATCTGAGACACACACGAGGAAAACTAATGCACCATGGTTTTAGCACAAATATCAAAATACTGGGACACCATCATTTCAGAGGTTATCCAAATTGGACCAAATACAGTCCTATTCTGTGGAACTGAAGCTATACCCTCAGCAAGGCATGGGAACCTGTGCTGAGTCTAATATAATGAGCTGGTACTCAGGGTGAGTGGAGTTACTACATCCGTGGCGCCACAGCTTGGACGCCCAGGCAGCCAGACACCAGTCCAGCTGCCTCAACAGTCACTGATGCACACCCTCGGGCACAGGCCACGCATACTGCAACCAATGGGAGATGAAGGGGGAGAGGACATACGTTGGCTGTGTAGTCTCAGGAGGACAGTGCCTCTGACTCTGACGATGTGTCTGCTTGCCAAAATATTTTACCTGCTGTGGACTATTTGATCAGATTGTAAGACTCTTTCCTTATATTGCCCAGATGTTGCATTGCTATGCTGTTCATCTAAATTTGGTTTAAAATTTAAAGGAAAAATATAACTGAGTGCTGGCTGTATACAGAAGGTTCAGATCAAACAATGAAATTCTGGAATGGAATAACAATAACATGAAATCGCTTCTCACCACATAGGCGAGGCCTGAGCAACAGACATGGCACATTGAAAGACAGTGTTCTTCCTGTGTGTTTGTCTTCTGCTACGTGCCTCCTCCTTGAATGGGGCAGCATTTTATACTGAAGGTTTGGGCTCATGTTTCAGTGTAGCATTGTTTCCAGTTCCGCAGTGTTTTAAAACCATATTGGTATCTATGACAGGGCAATAATAATTGTAATATTGAGTAAAAGTTTTGTATTTGTTGTCAGACCCTTTCACCTGATAAACAGTTTCTCTTTTCTCCTTTGCTATCTTACACTCCTGGAAATGGAAAAAAGAACACATTGACACCGGTGTGTCAGACCCACCATACTTGCTCCGGACACTGTGAGAGGGCTGTACAAGCAATGATCACACGCACGGCACAGCGGACACACCAGGAACCACGGTGTTGGCCGTCGAATGGCGCTAGCTGCGCAGCATTTGTGCACCGCCGCCGTCAGTGTCAGCCAGTTTGCCGTGGCATACGGAGCTCCATCGCAGTCTTTAACACTGGTAGCATGCCGCGACAGCATGGACGTGAACCGTATGTGCAGTTGACGGACTTTGAGCGAGGGCGTATAGTGGGCATGCGGGAGGCCGGGTGGACGTACCGCCGAATTGCTTAACACGTGGGGCGTGAGGTCTCCACAGTACATCGATGTTGTCGCCAGTGGTCGGCGGAAGGTGCACGTGCCCATCGACCTGGGACCGGACCGCAGCGACGCACGGATGCATGCCAAGACCGTAGGATCCTACGCAGTGCCGTAGGGGACCGCACCGCCACTTCCCAGCAAATTAGGGACACTGTTGCTCCTGGGGTATCGGCGAGGACCATTCGCAACCGTCTCCATGAAGCTGGGCTACGGTCCCGCACACCGTTAGGCCGTCTTCCGCTCACGCCCCAACATCGTGCAGCCCGCCTCCAGTGGTGTCGCGACAGGCGTGAATGGAGGGACGAATGGAGACGTGTCGTCTTCAGCGATGAGAGTCGCTTCTGCCTTGGTGCCAATGATGGTCGTATGCGTGTTTGGCGCCGTGCAGGTGAGCGCCACAATCAGGACTGCATACGACCGAGGCACACAGGGCCAACACCCGGCATCATGGTGTGGGGAGCGATCTCCTACACTGGCCGTACACCACTGGTGATCGTCGAGGGGACACTGAATAGTGCACGGTACATCCAAACCGTCATCGAACCCATCGTTCTACCATTCCTAGACCGGCAAGGGAACGTGCTGTTCCAACAGGACAATGCACGTCTGCATGTATCCCGTGCCACCCAACGTGCTCTAGAAGGTGTAAGTCAACTACCCTGGCCAGCAAGATCTCCGGATCTGTCCCCCATTGAGCATGTTTGGGACTGGATGAAGCGTCGTCTCACGCGGTCTGCATGTCCAGCACGAACGCTGGTCCAACTGAGGCGCCAGGTGGAAATGGCATGGCAAGCCGTTCCACAGGACTACATCCAGCATCTCTACGATCGTCTCCATGGGAGAATAGCAGCCTGCATTGCTGCGAAAGGTGGATATACACTGTACTAGTGCCGACATTGTGCATGCTCTGTTGCCTGTGTCTATGTGCCTGTGGTTCTGTCAGTGTGATCATGTGATGTATCTGACCCCAGGAATGTGTCAATAAAGTTTCCCCTTCCTGGGACAATGAATTCACGGTGTTCTTATTTCAATTTCCAGGAGTGTATTTTTATAGGTGGTAGTTAATTGTATTCATAGTTAGTTTCTGTTGAACAATTGTTGTTATTTTTGGCATAGGTGAAGTTAGGTACTATCTGACGAGTAGTTTGATTAATTAAAATGAAACGTTATATTTCAGATTTCTGTTGATTGTTGCATGATCTATTCCAGCGAGGTTTGCATCAATTTCTCTGGTGCTGTAACGGCCAGGGGGATGGCAATGGCTACTGGTTGGTGGGAGTCATCTAAGACGTTGTCAGTAGGTGCAAGAGCTGAACCTGGGACATTGTGGGTTGTTTTGATTGCTTGGAAGACAGAAGTGATATTGTAGGTAATTGCAGAGAAACAAAATGTCAACACAAACTGTTCTTTATTAATCCATTAAACTTGAATAGGCATTTGAGCGTGCTCTCGTCTCTGGTTGGCTCATAATATCCCCACGAGTAGTGATGGCTAAGGTAGATACAATGTGTGGTGTACACACACTATCCAGGTGGTATTGCTGGTACATCTGGAGCTAAGTCAACAGCAGTGGCCAAGCACTGGACTTGGCCTTGTTACAACACGGGGCAAGGCAGTGACTTCTTTTAACTCTGCAATAAGTTGTGGTATCACAGTGATATATCATGGCATTGCTTAAAGTCAGACTGTGAGCAGAAAGGGGCAGCTGGCAGATAACAGTGACGTAGACGCAGAGCTGAGTGGTTTTCTGTTTGTGCCTTGGCCATGAGGAGGCAGCATGTACATCAGTGAGCAGTCTCATTGAGGTGGTATTGGAATGTTGGCTGTGTCATAGTTAGGATGGTGCTCCAAAGTTATGGTAGTAGAACTCGTGGAAACAACTGATACCCAGCAGGCACTGTGCATAGCTCTGCCAGGTCAATCATGACCCACTCTGCTATGTGGGACTTCAGATGCAGCTGTCCGGTGACAAATATTGCTGCTGTATTCCTTCATTCTGTTGAACCCTCTGGCTGACACAGAAACTTAGCAAAAGTCTGTGTTCCAGTCTCGGCTAATTCTGGGTGGCAGTATGTTGAAACATGGAAGTGACCAGCCTCTTGCTGAGGGTGCAGAATTGGCAAGTAAATGACTCAACTGAAGCAGTCAGTGTCTGGAATTAATTGCTGTGGATACATCTCTAGTTCCTATCTGTGTCCTATACTGCTACAGTTTCTCCCTCCTTAGGAAAATCCAACCCTTTACTTCTACTTGAGAGTGTAGCTGTAACAGAGAAATGATAGACACATCATTGTTGCAATGCTTTACACACACGTGCCTCAATTCACAGTAAGCACATCTTGCATAACTTCTACCTTTGCATGTGCTTCTTCCCTTTTCTCTGTTTCACTAAAAGCACTGTCTCACAAGCACTATGGCTGAGTCATAGGTAGCCATAGTGTCATCCCACATTGTGGAAAGAGGATGGGGAATATAAGAAAGGCACTGTAACAGTGTGATCTCACTAGTCTTCCCACTTAATATTTGTACACTAAAATCCACATCTCCCACACTCTCATATTACATATATGATATACTTGTATTAATCTAAATCAAATTCTCATATGTAATGTTACAACATGTCTTGCATCTGCACAAATAGTATTACACGCTTTTCAGTGCTAACATCAAAAACGGGCACTCTTTGACCTGTGAACTGGTTTACATTAATCTAACTGCACGCTGTCCTGTTACCTAACAAATGATGAAAACTGTTAACAAAAGAAACGAATCAGCAGCAGCATTACATTCTCAGTCGTACTAATTGCGGAAAGCACAGTCCATTCTATCTTCCTAATACAAGCAACAGTCTCACAATACATCAATACTCTCTCATAATACTTCATCATATTCCTCACAGTACTTTACAATGAGCCTCCATATTTAAATTCACAACTACATCTGATTCAGAGATTCTACAAGCAGTCAAATGACCCCACTATGCTGAGCTCTCTGCTATCGTTCTTGGGTCACAGCTGCCTTTTAGCTACCCTCCTGTGCTCCTGATACACTCTGCAGAACTTGATAAAACTTTCTCTAGTACTGGATGTGTTCTCCCATTGCAACAGATTTCTACAGACATCATTGAAAAATTTATTGCTATTCTGTACAATTTATCCAAGCAGACTTGGAGTGATTTAATTGATGTCACATGTAACAAACATCTTTCATCTGTGTGGTGTCTCAGCATATTATTGCTTTGGCTCAGTGTTGCATAATGTAAAGATACAAAATCTGAACCATCTGAATGTGTTGTGACTCTACTAGGTTTTTGCTGACCTACCAGTGGTTCCATCTACCTTATTGCTTAACATGCTGTGTTTTAATTATTTGCATATGCCATGTAATAGAAGTCTAATCTAAAATCCTCTAACCTGTTACATAATCTTTACTATTTACAGCACTCACTTTACTTTACAAAATTGCTATTAACACAAAAAAGAAATTACAGCTATTTCCTAAGCTATCTCAGCACCCAAGATTTCCCATGTCAAAGTCAGGCGTTTGTGTAACCTAGTAAATAACGTTCTGTGTATATTTCCAGAGTTCGTGGTTTGGCTCTCAGGCTTTTACCAAATACACTTAAGTCTTAACAGAACAGGCTACAAGGATGCAGAGGATGCAAAGATACAAAATGTATTGATCCCACAAGTGCAAAATTGGACATCTGTGCCACTACTCACATATATTGCTGTCTCAGCTGGATGACTGTTTGAAGTGTTCTGTCATCAGAATGAAACATACGTTCTTCTTTGTCCTTCTTTGTCCTCAAAACCATCTGACTCCTGACACCAGAATGTCCAGGGGGAAAAGACCATTGCCGGTTGGTGGGAGCCATCTTGGCGGTTTTCAGGAGGTGCTCTACTCCCACCTGGAGTGTTGTCAATGTGTTTGGTGGCAGGGGTGACAGAAGTTGTGGTGTCATCTGAAGAACAAGGTAAAGTTGGTATT
Source organism: Schistocerca cancellata (assembly GCF_023864275.1). Taxonomy (NCBI): domain Eukaryota; kingdom Metazoa; phylum Arthropoda; class Insecta; order Orthoptera; family Acrididae; genus Schistocerca; species Schistocerca cancellata. Next base: position 179,561,570 of record NC_064626.1, read on the forward strand.
TCTCAATGGAACCACAAGTAAACATATGCACTGCCAGATGCAGCAATGAATGAGTGACATAGGCATAGACAGTCTGTCAAGAGTTCCTTATGCCACTGCTATAGAACACTTACTTATGGCAGAGCAGAGTGCCGCTCACATCTGTCTGCAGTCATTGCCAAAGATGACGATTGTCTCACTCCATCCATCAGTGTGAGAGCTGTATTAGATAAAAGTGCAGCAATGTTTATAATCAGTACTTCTAAGAAATAGACTATTATCTTGTTCTATATCAAGTGATGTGTTAGTGTTCAGAGCTGAGTATTTCAACTCATAAAAAAATAATCTAATGTTTTATAAGTGTTATAGTATAAACTGAGCCTTCTCCATAAGTAAATCTAAGAATATACCACTGTGGTGACGAGTGTTATTTTCCCGGTTCAACAGCAGTGATGTCGTGGGCAGCTGCAGAGAAACAAATGGTGAACATAAACACTAATTGTTATTTATTAATCCATTAAACTTAGATAGTCATCTAAGAGCACCTTTGTCTCTGACACAATGACTTGTAATATTCCCACTCATAGCAGTGGACGATTGTTGCTGGCATACCAGACAGAGGCAGCCAAGCACTGAACATGGTTCCATTGCGGTATGGTGTAAGACAGCAACGTCTTCTAACTTCATAGTAGTCCACAGCATCCCAGAGACAGACAGCAGTGTTGCCCAAAGTCAAACTATGGACTGATGGCTAGAGAGCAGTGGCAGGCAGATTGCAGACTACAGTGGCCATCTGTCCATGCCTCGGCCATGAGATAGCAATAAGTACATCGGCAAGCCATCTCATTGAGATGCTGGTGGAATGTTAGCGGAGTCTTAGTTACAGTGTGTCTCTAAGGCTACATCAGTAGAACTCATGGCGATAACTGACACATGTCAGCTGCCATGCAGACCCTGCCCTGTTTGGCTTGACCGGGGTTTGAATGCAGCTGTTCTATGTTGAAACAGGCAGAAGAAATATTACTGTCATATTATTTCATCTGATTGAGCCCGCTGGCTGGCACAGAAGGATCCCAAAAGAATTTTAGTGTCCCAGACCCGGTTGTTGAACCATGGAAGTGGCCGGTGTCATGCAGAGGGTGCAGTATTGGCAGATAAATGACTGAAGTGAAGTGATCAAGGTCCAGAATTTGGCACTCTAGATATACACTGATCAGACAGAACATTATGACCACCTACCCAATAGCTGGTATGTCCACCTCTGACACAGATAACAGTGGAGATGAGACATGGCATGGAAGCAGTCACACTCTGGTAAGTTGCTGGATGGAGTTGGCACCACATCTACACACAAAAGTCACCTAATTCTGTTTAAGTTCTGGGGGGGGGGGGGGGGGAATGTACTCTGACGCCAAGTTCACACACATCCCAGATGTGTTCGATCGGGTTCAGATCTTATGAATTGGGGGGCCAGCGCATCAAATGGAACTCGCCACTGTGTTCCTTGAACCATTCCATCATCCTGGCCTAATGACATGGCACATTGTCTTTCTGAAAAATGCCACTGCTGTCGGGAAACATGATCTATGATGGTGTCCGCCGCTCGTGGTCTCGCGGTAGCGTTCTCGCTTCCCGAGCACGGGGTCCCGGGTTCGATTCCCGGCGGGGTCAGGGATTTTCACCTGCCTCGAGATGACTGGGTGTTTGTGTTGTCCTCATCATTTCATCATCATCCAGGAAAGTGGCGAACTTGGACTGAGCAAAGATTGGGTAATTGTACGGGCGCTGATAACCACGCAGTTGAGTGCCCCACAAACCAAACATCATCATCTCAACCACTGTATGATACCCCTTGGCTGTTGTGGTACCTTGCACTAGCTCCACTGGACCCATGGCTGCCAATGTGAATGCTCCCCAGAGCATAATGCACTACTGCCAGCTTGTCTCCATCCCAAAGTACAGATGTCAAGGAGCAGTTGCCCTGGATGATTCGCGCCCTCCAATAGGCATGATGAAGAAGGTATCGGGATTCATCACACCACACAATGCTCTGCCACTGTGCCAATGTCTAATATCAATGGTCACATTGCAATTTCAGTCATAGTTGCTAATGTCATGGTGTAACATTGGCACATGCATGGGTCTTTGGCTGCGGAGGCCTGTTGTTAGGAGTGTTTGGTGCACTGTATGTTCAGACGCACTTGTACTCTGTCCAGCATTAAAGTCTGTTGTTAGTTCCACCACAGCTTGCATCTACCCTGTCTTACCAGCCTGCCCAGCCTACGATGTCCGATATCTGTAAAGAGGGGTGGCGGTCCAACCCCAAGATGTCTGGACTTAGTTTCACCTATGTTTAGCCATGTGTTGAAGACACTCACCTCAGCACTCCTCAAACACCCAACAAGTTGTGCAGTTTCCAAAGTGCAAGAGCCGAGCCTGGAGGCCATCATAATCTGCCTTCAGTCAAACTCGGATAGATTGTGCATCTTCGCCATTCTACACATGGACAGCATGCTCACTGATACTACGCGCACCATGCATGTTCCTGACTAGCTGTCATTCCTCGCCAGATGGTGCTGCTATCGCCTATATGGGTTTAAACTGATAGCAGGTTGATGGCCATAATATTCTGGCTGATTAGTGTATCTCTGAACACTGCCTGTGTTCTATGCTGCTACAGTGCTTACTGTATTTATCTTTTGTATGAGTTCAATCCATACAGGAGTTTCATGTTTTTTATACTGTCAGAATTAGTCGCAAAATATAGTAAGGTCAGGACCAATTTTACCATCTGTACTACTAACAATAAGTCCATTCATGAGGCACATTACATCAGCACTTGAAGGGTGACATATCACAATTACCGTATTTACTCGAATCTAAGCCGCACTTTTTTTCCGGTTTTCGTAATCCAAAAAACCGCCTGTGGCTTAGAATCGAGTGCAAAGCTAGCGGAAGTTATGAAAAATGTTCGTGCGTGCCGCCACAACTAACTTCTGCCGGCGAATACATGTAGCGCTACGCAAGCATACTTTGTAGGCACAAAGATAAATACTGGCGCCAAAACCTCTGTGTCAGTAAATAATTTTAAAAAAAAAAAAAGTGGAAGACGAGATTTTTTTTCTCCGCCACGAGTTTCGACCACTGCATTTTCATACATTATCCAACGAAGTAAATACAAATTCCGTATTGTTCATCTTCGAATGTAGCACAATTTCAGTGTACTACGAAAATCTGACTGGCAAGACTGTTTGGGATGTTTGTCAATATGGCCAACTCTACGTTCTGAATTTTTTCCTGTCTGTGAGAAGAGATGGTTGCTAATAGGAACCTGATGAAATTTGAATCACATACAGTATTCTCTTCACCATAAGAATAATACGAATATAAACATTTTGCCATGTATTCTTTCGTGTTTGCTGCTATCTCATTTAAATCCTGTCTGCCTAATAAACTACGAAACTATAGAGTGAGACAACAGCAAACGTGGAAGAATATACATATCATGTCATGTTTATATTCGTATTATTCTTATGTCTAATAGTGATACAGTCAGAAATGAAGCACGGCAAGTGACTAGATTTTTAAATCTAAGATGACTGTAATTTCTGTGCAGAATTTGATGTAATAAAGAACCGGCCGCAAAGATTTTCAAACGGAGAAAAATTTTCACAAACTCTCGTTCAGAACATGTTCTATCATACGCAGTCTATTATTTGATTCTTGTTGATCATTATCAAAGAAAGCAGCAGTGTAAGTAACAACAAATAGCAGTCTCTTGCCATTGTTTCGCTAATGAGACGATTCCTCTCTCTCTCTCTCTCTCTCTCTCTCTCTCTCTCTCTCTCTGTTTTAATTGTACGCGGCGGTAGCACGCACAAAAGCAAGCCATGCCGCGAGCCGCGACTGGCGGTAAACACGCACTATCAGAATGCGACAAACAATGCATGACACAGTGCAGTAATGCATTTTCAGCTTAAGAGTGACGCAAACACCTATAACAAAGAAAACGGCATTTATCAGATCAAAGTAAAATAAGCAATCGATTCAAACCAGACGAAGCACGTGAAAAAGGAAGGGTATCCGTATATATACGGACGGAGCGCCTGACGCATAGCAATGGCTACGTGGTAAAGCTTAACTGCTAAGCTTACAACTCGAACCAAACTACTGTAGCTGTATCGTCATTCATTCGACCTAAATTGTCTATCATATTACAGTGGACCAACTTTGTTTCGATTTGGAGATGCGGCCTAAAACTTTTCTCTCCCCTTGAATTTCGAGTCTCAAATTTCAGGTGCGGCTTAGATTCGGGAAATTTTTTTTTCCTTTATTTCGAGTCTCATTTTTCAGGTGCGGCTTAGATTCGAGTGCGGCTTAGATTTGAGAAAATACGGTATGTAATTTTTATCTAACTTGTATAAATGTCCACTTTTGTGAAGCACATCATCTCCTATTTCAATTTTTCCTTCTTAAGAGTGGTGTTAAATAAATAAGAGAATTTTTAACTGCAATATGTTTCACACAAAAAGTTGCCCACAATAACTAGTTCCTAGTGAGTAACTTTTTAATTTATAATGTAGTGTTCCACTGGTTTTTAGTCCATTTCAGTTATTACTGACACATGCAGTGAAAGTTGTTTCACAAATAATTGGGATACCTAAGGCTTGTTTCTTAAGTATTGTACATTTAGATGTTCTGTCCTTATTGGTGGTGCCCTTTCCTGTTGACTTACTACTGTGCAAGTGTTATTTATGTGAGAGAGACTTACAGTTTGTACATTATATTTCAAGGTCCTTTAGAGCTGTACCTCTAAGATGGGTTACTTAGTTCTAAGTCTGACTTTTCTTTGGGTATAGAATCTTTGATAATCTGATATATGGTGTTCCATTATTCTAAAAAAAGCTTTTTACTGTTGTCTAGGACAGTAGTATCTTACACTGTACTGCTGTATGGGTTACTAGCTTCCATTTTCATGTGTAGACCATAATTTACATGTTCATCACAGATCATTTTGACTATATCTAGCAAATGTATATAGTTAAATTTATGAAAACAGTTGTTTTAGCTTCAAATTATAGTTTTCTGTTTATTAGTTATTAATACATAACCTCTGTGGCAAATTATGTCAGACTGGCATATTTGTTGCATCAGAATCAAATTACTATAACATAAAACAAATGTGAAGCACTAAATCAAGTAATTGTGCTGAACAACTTTCAAAGCACATTGTCAGTTATTATCTAAGTTTCATGATAGAAGTAGGTATTCATTGTGTGAGAATGAAATATTATGTGATAACAAGTGCCTGCTAGTAGTTGGCAACGTAAATCAAAGCTAAACAAGTTTACTTAACTTTCAAAACCTGGTGTAGCTAGGCAGTTATGTCACATGGACAACGGAAACATACAAGGAGAAAACTGAACAATTATTAAATAACTGAAAAAGAGCAGCACACGTGGATTTGATGATACGCCATATGATTTTATGAAGCGAAGTGCACTATACTTTAGTGTTGTATTGTGCAATGTGTCATTCAAAGGCAGTCAGTTTTCAGATAGCCTGAATACTTAATAGCAAAGTAATTTATAATAATGGGGAAAGAGGTATCTCATAGGTTGCTATATCCTGCTATTAGTGCATTTGAGTGTGCCGACTGTGGTGTCACCATGCATGTGCACTTGAATCGGTCACCAACTGTTTCAGTGCAGGCTGGCCACTGGAGGGCACATGTGGAAAGTGTGCATGTAGTGTGTTCTCCGCCACTCCGACTGCTGGCGACTCGTGCATATATAAACATGGAGCAGTGCTTTTTGACCCACTCTGTGGCCTTTCAGTTGCACCATGAACATAGTTTGTTCTGTGTCTTTTATGTGCGAGTTCACGAGAGCCTTATTTTCATTATTATTCAGAGGCTGATGAGTAAAGCCATATTTGTGTTACTTGGATCAGTGTCATGTATTACTTGGTTACTACAAAAATGGTGATGAGGGTGAGTCAGTTTCTGAGTATGCAGTTAGTCATTATGAATTCTGTGCTACCGGACCTGATTGAACAGCCTACTGTGGCAGTGACCATTTAGTTGGCTTCCATTAACAGAGAGGGCACTGTTCCACTGGTCCAAACACCCACTCTTCCTCCGTATGATGATTCAGGCGAGGTCTGGGAAGCTTATGAAAAAGACTCATACTATAGCATTTTTTGGCTTTTGGTGTGACACACGAATTTGTGCAAAGCCTTCTTCCTCTCATGGATTCTACCCAAAGAGTATCAATTACTGTGTCAGCTTGCCCTTTACAAGAACCAGCAGCTCATTCTTTTGATCACATGTGCAGTTTATTGTCCAACTACCATCACACACAACTGCATGTCGTAGCACCACGAGTTGAATTCTACTGATGCTCCAAGAAAACAAACCAGGGCCAGGGCAGCCGAACTTCACAGCCTTAGCCGTAAGTGTCAATTCGTTACTGATGCCCATAATCACACTTATGCAGTTTCTATTGTGTGCAACACGATTATTTGTTTAGCTCTGAATACAGGTAGTGGGTGGTCAAATTGAAGTATGGGGTGATGTGGCAATAGTGTTACAAGATGTGCGCCCCAGGATGACAGATAGTTTGCACGAGGAAGCAGCAGTGGTGGTGATGGTGGTAAACACGTGGGCCATGCACACCGAGCAGATCAAGGCCATCCCAAGCAGCTGTGACTACCACAGCGCCAGCATCAGCATTCTCTGTTTCCATCTTTTCCTTTCTGTTTTGTCCAGCATGAACATTCGGCGTTCCCTAAGTGCTGGGCTACTTTTAATGCATTCCAGAAGAAAGACCACTTCGCCTTCGTGTGTCGTTTGCCAAAGGTTGCTCAGGATATGGACATATACTGTGAGACTCCAAAGCTTGTGACTTCTTGCAAGTTCTTTATCGAGTTAAGTGCTTTTTTCCAAGTGCTCCAGCTACAGATCAACACAGGTGCTGCAGTCACATTATTGAATTCTCAGACCTATGTGAGTTTAGGCTCACAACCATCATTGACATCGGTCACACAGATGTTGGTCAGTTATAAGAAACAGAACATTGCCCTGTTGGGACAATTTATAGCTTCTGCCTCTTACAAGTCAGTGGTTCATTCCGTTACATTTTTGGTGGTTGCTGATACCGCTGTTGAGAACTTGTTCGGGATGGACATATTTCAGGCATTTGAATTTTCTATCACCGATGCAATTTCCTGTCACTGACACAGGTCACCTTGTGTCTCATCAGGTACCATATTCTCAATTGGAAACATTGTGTGACGAGTTTTCGAACTTGTTTTTGGAAGGCATAGGATGTGCTATGAATTTGTGCTCGTATTTCTTTGAAATCCGTGGCTCGGCCTTGTTTTTGTCATGCACATCCTATTCCTGTCACCCTTAAAAATCAAGTGAAAGCAGAATTGGACAGACTTAAGTCTCTATGGGTGGTCCAGCTTGTTATGGCTAGTGAATGGTTGTCTCTGCTGGTCGTAGTTTGGAAGGCGTTGGGGAAACTCAGCCTCTGTGGCGACTTCAGTACTACTGTCAGCATGCAGTCCAGCGTGGATACATATCCTCTGCCACACCAAGAGGAACTGTTTTCAAAAATATTTGGGTGCCCAGTACTTTTCCAAAATTGATATGTGTGAAGCATACCTGCAAGTTTCTGTGGATGAAGAATGTTGGCAAGGTCTGGTTTTGAATTCTCCTTTTGGTCTCTATCAATATTTGTGCCTTCCTTTTTAGTGTGGCTAGCACCCCTGCTATTTTCCAACAATTTCTAGTGCAACTGACTATGCCTGTCCCAGTTGCATTAATTATGTGGGTGATATTGTCATCACAGGCTCCTTCATGGCCAATCACTTGAAAAATGTGTGCACTTTGTCTTCTGTCTTACAGTCTGCACACTTATGGTGTAACCTCGCAAAATTTCAGTTTTTTCAACATTCTGTTGTCTCTTTGGGGTTTGAGGAATCATAGAATGAGGTTCACCCTCTGCCACAACAGGTCTCCACTGCTATGTCTGTGCCCCACGAAGGAACTTCAAGCCTTCCTAGGGAAGAGAGCCTACTACGATAAATTCGTGCTAGGGGCACCCACATTGGCTGACTGGTTGCATGCCTTATTCTGCAAGAATGTACCTTTTTGCTGAAACCAAGAATGCAAATGTGCTTTTTAAATGTTCAAACTTTGTTTAGCTATGTTCTCTCTGGACCAGCACACTGTTTTCGTGACTGACACCTCACAATATGGCCTAAACGTGGTCCTAGCACACCAATATGCTGACAGCTCTGAACATCATGTGCTTTCATCTCTAAATCTCTCACTCTAGCCCAGAAATTTACTCTGAGGTGGAAAAAGAGGCTCTTGCCATAGCCCATGCTTTCTGAATACTTCACATATTTTTGTATGGCTCCAAGTTTCACCTTATTACTGATCTCGCACTTCCTTTCATGACGAGGCAGCAAACTGCTTACAGCACTGTTCTTGTCTTGCTACAATTACAGAATCCATTTTTGACCTACATCTAAACATGCCATTGCAGATGCCTTGTCTTGCCTCCCTGTGGGTCATGGTCCTGACTTTGCTTCCATCGTGATGTTGAAACTGAGGCCACAGTCGAGGGTTTCCCAATTACGAGCTGGCATAGTGTGGCTGAAGTTGCTGCTGAGCCAGTTCTCCACCAGGTGATTCAGTTTGTTCAACAAGGCTGGCCAGTTAAACCACAGGGTAGGTTTCAGACCCCCCCCCCCCCTGCACAACTATTTTTCCTTATGGTATCATCTATTTGTTTTTGATGATGTTTTGCTGTTGTCCATGGAAGATGTCTCTCCTAGAGTAGTTATTCCTGCTGCATTTCAGTACAAGGTTCTATACCTTCTCCACCAGGGCCATTTGGGAGTTTCACACACTAAGCTCTTAACTAGGAGACATGTTTTTTGGCCACGAATTGATGGCAAAATTGTCCATTTTGTTACAGCTTTTGAGCAGTGTGCCTGATGACAGACAGCTCCCAGGGCATCCCTGTATCCTGTCCCTTTTTTACAGGCCCCTTCTTGAATTCCTATTGGCTCTTGGTTGTGGATGCATTTTTCTAGGTTCCTTACATTCTCTCGTGTGTGTGTGTGTGTGTGTGTGTGTGTGTGTGTGTGTGTGTGTGTGTGTGTGTGGACATTTTCTGAGGTTACACTTTTGAGGGCTTTTTTTTTTTTTATTGATGGTTACACAGTACTTTAGTTTGTGATAATTGGCCTCAGTTTATTTCTCACACCTTTCAGTTGTTTTGTTCCCATCTTGGCATTTGTCATTTTACGGCTCGACCATTTCCACCCCCAATCAAACAGTGAGGCAGAATGACTAGTGCGTGCATTTGAGTCTTGAATGAAAAAGTTTGTTGTGGATTCTTCACTGGATGATGCCCTTCTCTGTTTTCTGAGCATCTATCGCTTCACACCCATGGGAGAGCAGGGCCTGACTGAGTTGCTTCACAGCCAGCAGCCATGCATGCTCCTTCACCTTCTGTGGCCTGTGCCGCACCGCTGCAGTCCGTCCGGCCTCTTCGCACTGGGATCGTTGGTGTGGGTCGATGGTGGCCCAAGTGGATACTGGCCACTATTGTCTGCTGTTGAGGATGTCATCATTGTGATGTCTGTACGGCTGAGTGCTAGTGATGTGCCAGTTTGATCAGTAGCATACCCTCTCACTGCTGGAAGCTTCAGGTTTACAGGTGTGGCCCTTGTCAGAGCAGCCCTGCTGTGGAGACACCCCCATTCCATTGGCTGCCTCATCCATGTGTTGCACCCTGTGGTTTCTGTTTCCCAGCACCAGGCTCCAAGTCTGTCTCTGGTCATAGGTGCATTGCCACAGCGTGCTGTTCCGGTCAGGTCACATTCAACAGCCACTTCTTCAATGTTGCCTCAGCCATTGTCACCGGCGGGTCCAGCCCTGTCTCCTCTGCTCTGGGACTTGCCTGCTGATGATGATGCAGAGATGGCGATGGCACTCTCCTCTCCAGTGCTGTCGTTGGATGATGCAAGGGCCCACCGAGCTTGGGCATGCCCATGTCCTTGCACATTCCGGCTCTGTGCTCCTCTCCCTGACCAGGACATCGTCCCATTCTGTGCACAGAGTTTGGAGTCACTGCAAGTGTGCGCTTGAATAAGTCACTAACTGTATCAGCATGGGCCAGCCACTGGAGGCTGCCTGTGGGAAGCATGAGCATGGCTCAGTCTCTGCCATGCTGTCTGCCGGTAACTCACGCATATATATGTGCAGAGCACCACAGACTGACCTGCTCTGTGTTCTTCCAATTATATTATCAACGACAATTGTTCTGTGTCTTATACATGTGGGTTCATGAGAGCCTTGTTTCCATTATTGTTATGAATAAAGCCATATTTGTATTGCTTGGATCGGTGTCGTATTACTTGGTAACTACGTGGGTGGGTAACTTATTGGAGTTGTAGAAGTGCAGTCATGTGTGTAATGTAAGCAAGCAAATAGTATAGTGTGAGGTTGCACTGTCTAGTGACACTGAATGTCCAGAGTGTACTTATCAGCAGCAAGTGGCAAGACAGTCCATATGGCGATCCAGAACAGAAGTCAATTACTGTGTTGTGGATAAAAGATTGGCATTTGATTGACAATATTTAAAATTCAAGAACTCAATTTTACCCTTTTAAGATTGTGGTCTGTGCTTGGCGATTATGAGTTAATCATATGACACAGCAATACTTCCAACTTAAGGATGAGAATAAAATGACCTAATAGTGGATCTAAAAATGAAAAGCACTGGTATCCAAGAGGAAATTAAGCTTTTGAAATAAGCAAAGAACATAAGGATGATAGCAAGAAATTAACAATGATCATTTTTGTTGAAGCAGAGGTTAATTGAGATGCCAAAATATGCTGAATCCTTCACTAGTACACTCCCCAGTTGTTTGTGCTCTTGTCAAAAGCAGCAAAATGGGGGAGGGGCAGTGGAGCATAATACTACTGAATCTCAAGAAAGCAACAGCTGCACCTGTTCTTCATAATGTTTCTGCAGTAACTGTAAATGCAGCTGGTGCCATGGCTGCTGTCTTGAGAACAGTTACTCCTGAAGAGCCAAGCGCTAATGATGCTTCACATACTGTTACATTACAAGGATGATCTGAAAAGTTCTCAGCGTTCTCCATAAATTAGAACACTATTGCATGACTAAGGATGAGAGAACGGTCAAATTGCTTAGTGTGAAAGTGATAGTCATTCCCTCCAGTTTTTGGCTGTAGGCAGGTGTCTGAATAAGGTACACTGATGTATGCTTGGAAAAGGAAAGGGGGAGGGGAGTAGAGTATCATGAAGTGAGAAACTTTCTATACGAAAGTAGGGTTGATGCCAACAAAAAATAATTCAAGGTTTATAAATGTGTATGATAACTCTTCTACTTCAGTTTCTACCATGAATAAATGGACTTCTGAATTTAAGCAAGGCTATAATAGTGCCAAAGATGATCCATGTGTAGAATGTCTGGGACGTATAACCTCACCAGAAATCATCAAAAAAGTGCACAATATGATTTTGGAAGATCTGTGTACGAAGGTATGTGAAATTGCCAAGATTTTAGGGATTTCAGATCACCATGTCGGCTATATTTTGCATGAAAAATTAGACATGATACCCTTTGGGATGTTGCAACTGCTCATGGTGGATCAGAAACAAATTCATACAGTTCCTAGTAGTGTTTAGTTGCATCAGTATGTGGCAGTGGATGAAACATGGATTCACCACTACACACTGAAATGGAAACAACAATCTAAACAGACAGCTCCAAAGAAGGTGAAGGTGATGTCATCAGTGGGAAAGTTCATGGTATCGGTGTTTTAGGAAGCAAATGAAAATATGGAAATTGACCATTTCCAAAAACTAAAACATTAGCTGGAGAATATTATTTTAAACATCCAGCAGATTTGGATGTGAAATTAGAGAAAATAGACATGGTTTGCAGTTGAGGGAGGGGGGGGAGAATCATTTTGTGTCAAGACACTGCACCTGCCCACAAAAGTGTCTTGGTAATGGCGACGTTGAAGGATCTGCACTGTGAAGTATTGGAAACTCTGCCCTATACCACAGTTTTGACTCCCGCAGACTTTTGTAACCTCAATCTTCCTTGCTGGTAAGTGTTTTTTCTTCGGCCAAGAACTGATTGTAGATCTAGATGATTATTTTGTGGCACTTTCATAACACTTGCGCTTTAGAATGAAATAATGTCGCTGAAGTACTGCTGGCTGAGGTGTTTTAAGATAAAGAAGAAAGGGCATATGGTTAACATGTCTGTCCCCACCTTTGATGCATCCCTTCACCCAGATTATTTCATATTTCAGTTATGTTGTAACCTCTTTCAATATTTTTGAGTTCTTTGCAGAAGTAAATATGCTGTTATCATTGGCATCTGACTATCCATAAGATACATATTTCAATCAGAATTTAGTATTTTGTCACTGTTCGGTTCCAATTTCAGTTAGCTTTTTGTTCCTAGTATTATGTTGGCATTATTACCTATAATAAGCAAAAAATAATTGAGATACCTTTACATGAATGTTCCTGCAGTTTGCCAATACTGAATTAATTTTTTTTCCTTCTACAAGAACGTAAGCGGCTTCAAATCAGAGGACCACAATTGATTCCGGATACAATGCAGCAAATAGTGAGGCTTACTTTTGCATTGCATGTAAAGAACACAGCAAGCACCAGTTCAGCGAACCCTATAGTAGAACTGAGGATGGTCTGATTGCAGGAGGTAGACTCCATTACTGTAGTACGACCTCCTATATGTATCCATTTACACCCAGTACACTCAGCAGCCTTTGGCAAAGCCTAAAAATCTCAGATGAGACTTTGTAACAAACTTATGGCGTGTACATTGGCCTTCTTTTCTGCTTTACCCACTATTTCCCTAAAGGCTTCCATTACCCATCTAAAGCTGGACCTCCCAATGACCAAAATACCCTCTGTGCTTGTCTGATCTTGGCAGGAAAGTTGGCAATGAGGCAGTCTCTGGCTGAGATTGTTATCAACACTAGGGAGCACTTCATATCTGTTGCTAAGGCACAAGGGGATGACCATATTCCCAGCACCCACATGCAACTTCCACACAGATGCATGCAAATGCACAATTGTCCAAACCAGTCAGATGTTATGCATCAGATGATGCAATGAGATCAGGTTTTCCAGGGATTGACAACAGCACCAGAGATGTTGCAGCTTTCACCACTGGTACCACAACATCACTGCAGCTAAGAGAAGTAGTGTGAAGTCTGACAGCACTGGCTAATACAGCTCCAGATTTTCCCAGAGGGTGGCCAATGCATAAGATTGAGACTTGCAGTCATCACTGTGATCTTGGGTTATTGCTGTGTAAGTTGTAAATGTCAATAAAGAAATTAAATTTTCATGAGTTGTACCCCACGAAGTATTCTGTTTAAGTTCCTCCAAAGTTTGTAAAATTTTGATCCTGAAAGTTTGGGACACCCTACATATGATATTAGCCAGATACCTTTGTTCCCATTGATCTGATGCAGAACATGTCTTGAGTATTTTGACTTAACCACTATTTGTGATTCGGTTGAGAAATGACAAGCCTCGAACTATGAATAAACTGGTAGTGTAGAGTATTAGTTCGAATTGTTATTGATGAACATTACCTTTTAAAAAATCAAAAATTAAGTTCCTGTTTTGTTAGTTTTCTCCTGCTGTATAGTTATACACAGCCCAGTTTTTCACCTCCTGTGTAGTTATACTGAGTCCAGTCACATTAATGTGACCAATGCCTATGTTAGACATCAGTATGCAATAACTGCTCACAGATGGCAGGTGGCAGGTATATATAGCATGTCGGGGGCAGAGAAAACAGTGCAGTCTTTGTTGTAATGTGGAAACGGTGATTATCTGATATGGCATGATCATTGGCTTTTGAGCCAAGTGTGGAAGTATTTCCAAAATGTGTGTGTGTGTGTGTGTGTGTGTGTGTGTAAACTTTTCTGTGCTGCCATGGTTAAAGTGTACCATGCATGGTAAAACGGAGCTATCCAAAACCAGTGCCAAGGCAACTGTGGTGTAACGGGCCGTAGATGACAGGCGTGAACGATGGCTGCGGAGATGCTTACAAGTGAATAGACATGCAACTGTTAAGCAACTGACCACCCAGATGAACCAAGGGCCACCAAACATGTTTTTTCAAAGACCGTTCAGTGGATGTTGCTTTTGTATGGGCCTCTATGGCAAGCACCTGGTTCATGCACCCATGCTGATTGCTGTTTATTGTTGATGAAGGCTGGAATTTGCACACCAATACTGCAACTGGATGCTCGCTGCATGGTGATAGGTGGCCTTTTCAGATGAATCATGTTTTATGCTGCATCGGACAGATGGACGTTGGTGTGTACAGGGAACACATTCCAACAGTCACTGGAAGGGTCCAGGCCAGAGGAGGGTATGTTATGGTCTGGGGTATGTTTCTGTGGCATTCCCTGTGTGACCTCATCATTCTGGAAGGCACAGTGATTCAGTACAAGTGTGCATCTATCTTTGGGGATATCTCCACCTCTACACGTAGTTTGTTCTTCCTCAGCACAGTGGCATTACCAGCAGGACATGCAACATGTCACACGGCTTGCAGTGTATGTGCATGGTTTGAATAGCACCAGGATGAGCTTACTGTACTCCCCTGGCCACAAATTCTCTAGATTTAAACAAAATCGAGAATTTGTGGAACAACCTTGATAAGGCTGTTTGCACTGTGGATCTCAACCAAGAAACATAGTGCAGCTAGCCATGGCACTGAAGTTGGAATGGCTCCACATCCCTGTTGGTATCTCCAGAACCTCATTGACACTCTTCCTAAGTGTCTTGCAGTGGTCCGCACTGGAAATGCTGGCAGATTTTCGTTTTTCTTTGTTAAAAGCAAAACCAAAGTGTAAATGCTCTCTTTGTAGTTATTTGTTTATTCATTCATTTTGAATACCTGCTTGTAAAGTAAGCATCAGGAAATACAGTGTTACTTTCATTTTCTCAATTTATGGAAAACAGATTTTTTTTTTTTTTTTTTTTGTCCATATTATTCTAATGAAATGGAACTTTTATGCACTTAACTACAGTTTGAATGAGAAGCTGGAAGCTACAGATTATTTAGAACTTACCCATGTGTTGGCTGAAGTGAAACATTGGTGTTATATTTGTGGAGGTCTTGTCTTTCCTATGGGTTCTGCTGCGCGTATTGATGTGGCCGGGCTTTTTCTTCAAGATTCATTTTTATTTACAAACTGAAAGGTAGAACATTAAATACTCTCTGCGAAAGATATTACTACTGATTGAGATGATCCCATAACATTTTTGCATTAAATGTGCCAAGCAGCAATGTAAGAATTCATTAAACATGCTACTCTTACTACATGCTGACTGAGTGTTGACTAAAAACTGACCTGTACTACTAACATATTTCAACTGTATTAACACCACACAAAAAGTGCCCCAACTGAATAGCTGTCAGAGTATTGTTCTTCAAATTTACAATGTTTCATAGTTTTGCTTTGTACAAATATTTTTTTTTATTTAATCACAACTTTGGATTTGTTCACTACGCCCTCATATGTTTTTATACAATGTTGACTTGATTTCCTCTTGCAACATGAACACATTTGTGCACACGATTCATAAATTTTATATGAACTGATATAGAAAATCATAATTAACAGACATGTGTCATAAATTGCGCCAGGAGCACAGTGAAATACTAGTTTCTAAATCTTTTCTTGCTCCTTTTTTCCCACCTCCCAAACCCACAACCTTCTGACGCTGTGCCTTTTGGCATTCTAGTCCCTGCACACAGCCCAGACAGCGTTGATTTCTCTTCCCGTCCATATACTACTGTCCCTTCCCCTTCCCTGCCTCCCTCCAGACTGCTTCTTGCATTCCAAATGATAGTGGCATTCTGGCCTAAGATGCTTGATTTGGCAGTCGTGTGTGCATGAGGTGAACTTGCCTGTGTGAATGGTGTGTGTTTCTCTTTTGCTGATTAGGGCTGTGGCTGAAAGCTTTATGTAAGTGTCTTTTGATTTTTTTGGTTGTGCCTGTCTGCAACTTAACATGTCATCCTTATGGTAAGTAGCAATCTATCTTTGCCTAAATTGTTGATATTCCTAGTTTATGTCCTGTAATTTAAAGTTGTTGAAACATTTTATTGAATATTATCAGTTTTGAAATTCATAATTTTCCTTGATTAGAGCATGATAAAATGAAAGCTGGACTACAAAATAAGTAAATATAAGTAACGATATTTTTTACATGAAATCTGCCAAGCAGCAATTTAGGAATTCATTAAAAAGTTGTCTCAAATTGCATTACTATTAGCATTTTCATTAAGTGTGTTGAAAATAAGTTCATTTACAGACCACTTGTATCACTGGGTATGGATACAATATTTGTCACTATCTCATTTTATCTAGTTATTGTATAATGCATTAATTTGGTTGTTTACATTCTTTTCCAGGCAGCCGGCGGTTAAAGGAGAGGAGAGATCAGGTAAGCTTTCATTAATTAACTCCATTTGTTGTGGTTTCCAGGCATCTTGCAATCTGGTCTTGGCTATTTGCCTTCTTTACAGCTGTAGTTCCCCCATTTACCCCTCTCCTACTGAATGGAAACAATCCCCAGATTGAGTTTGTACCATTCATTGCAATATCCATTTTTCCAGTGGTCCTAATTTAATGAGATATCCAGGAGAACATCTATGGAGTTTGGAAAGTAGCTGAGAGTTGCTGACTGAATGAAAGCTGTGAAGGTGGATCATTAATAATTCCTAAATAGTTCGGTCTACAAGAGCATTGGTAGTGAAAGGCAGGAATCTTATTTCAAGTTCCATTCTATCACACAGTTTTAACCTTTTAGTGCATTCTTTATTGGTTCTGCAGTAGCGTTGTACTTCATAAATTACAAAATCACATTCTGCCATGTATTACATAATTTTATATTACAGTGAAAATAGGTTTCTATATTATACAATCATGGACAAATGAAGTGCAGCTCAAAATTAAGTACTAATTTCATGCAAAAAAGGCATATTTTGGCGTAATTTTGCGTTGCAAACACTGTTTGTTAAACCAAATGTGTTGTGTTGACTTTGTTTTTTGTCTCAGTAATCTACTATAAATGACGGATAAATGTGCCACAACAGCACAATTATCTGTCTTTCATAGTAGATTACTGAGACAAAAAGCAAAGCCAACCAACACATTTGGTTTAACAAACAGTGTTTGCAATGCAAAAGTATGCCAAAATACATCTCTATAAAATATTGTAGAACAAAAGCAAACTGGTGCTTTTCATTTATTATAATGCTGTTCTATGAAGAACGGACAGAAGATTCTGTTAACATAAAAAAAAGGCAATTGGCAATAGTCATTGGTTTGAATCTCTGTAATGATATTAAATGATCTGTTGGAAATAAAACATTCATATTCATATCAGTATATTGTCTGCCTTCCCCCCAGGAACCATGGACCTTACTGTTGGTAGGGAGGCTTGTGTGCCTCAGCGATACAGATAGCCGAACCGTAGGTGCAACCACAACGGAGGGGTATCTGTTAAGAGGCCAGACAAACGTGTGGTTTCTGAAGAGGGGCAGCAGCCTTTTCAGTAGTTGCAGGGGCAACAGTCTGGATGATTGACTGATCTGGCCTTGTAACACTAACCAAAACGGCCTTGCTGTGCTGGTACTGCGAACGGTTGAAAGCAAGGGTAAACTACAGCTGTAATTTTTCCCGAGGGCATGCAGCTTTACTGTATGGTTAATGATGATGGCGTCCTCTTGGGTAAAATATTCCGGAGGTAAAATAGTCGCCCATTCGGATCTCCGGGCAGGGACTACTCAAGAGGACGTCTTTATTAGGAGAAAGAAAACTGGCATTCTACGGATCGGAGCGTGGAATGTCAGATCCCTTAATCGGGCAGGCAGGTTAGAAAATTTAAAAAAGGAAAGGGATAGCTTAAAGTTAGATATAGTGGGAATTAATGAAGTTCGGTGGCAGGAGGAACAAGACTTTTGGTCAGGCGAATACAGGGTTGTAAATACAAAGTCAAATAGGGGTAATGCAGGAGTAGGTTTAATAATGAATAAAATAATAGGAATGCGGGTAAGCTACTACAAACAGCATAGTGAACGCAATATTGTGGCCAAGATAGACACGAAGCCCACGCCTACTACAGTAGTACAAGTTTATATGCCAACTAGCTCTGCAGATGACGAAGAAATTGAAGAAATGTATGATTAAATAAAAGAAATTATTCAGATAGTGAATGGAGACGAAAATTTAATAGTCATGGGTGATTGGAATACGAGAGTAGGAAAAGGGAGAGAAGGAAACGTAGTAGGTGAATATGGATTGAGGGTAAGAAATGAAAGAGGAAGCTGCCTGGTAGAATTTTGCACAGAGCATAACTTAATCATAGCTAACACCTGGTTCAAGAATCATGAAAGAAGGTTGTATACAAGGAAGAACCCTGGAGATACTAAAATGTATCAGATAGATTATATAATGGTAAGACAGAGATTTAGGAACCAGGTTTTAAATTGTAAGACATTTCCAGGGGCAGATGTGGACTCTGACCACAATCTATTGGTTATGAACTGTAGATTAAAACTGAAGAAACTGCAAAAAGGTCGGAATTAAAGGAGATGGGACCTGGATAAACTGACTAAACCAGAGGTTGTACAGAGTTTCAGGGAGAGCGTAAGGGAACAAATGGCAGGAATGGGGATAAGAAATACAGTAGAAGAAGAATGGGTAGCTTTGAGGGAGGAAGTAGTGAAGGCAGCAGCGGATCAAGTAGGTAAAAAGACGAGGGCTAGTAGAAATCCTTGGGTAATAGAAGAAATATTGAATTACATTGATGAAAGGAGAAAATATAAAAATACAGTAAATGAAGCAGGCAAAAAGGAATACAAACGTATCAAAAATGAGATCGACAGGAAGTGCAAAATGGCTAAGCAGGGATGGCTAGAGGATAAATGTAAGGATGTAGAGGCTTATCTCACTAGGAGTAAGATACACTCCTGGAAATTGAAATAAGAACACCGTGAATTCATTGTCCCAGGAAGGGGAAACTTTATTGACACATTCCTGGGGTCAGATACATCACATGATCACACTGACAGAACCACAGGCACATAGACACAGGCAACAGAGCATGCACAATGTCGGCACTAGTACAGTGTATATCCACCTTTCGCAGCAATGCAGGCTGCTATTCTCCCATGGAGACGATCGTAGAGATGCTGGATGTAGTCCTGTGGAACGGCTTGCCATGCCATTTCCACCTGGCGCCTCAGTTGGACCAGCGTTCGTGCTGGACGTGCAGACCGCGTGAGACGACGCTTCATCCAGTCCCAAACATGCTCAATGGGGGACAGATCCGGAGATCTTGCTGGCCAGGGTAGTTGACTTACACCTTCTAGAGCACGTTGGGTGGCACGGGATACATGAAGACGTGCATTGTCCTGTTGGAACAGCACGTTCCCTTGCTGGTCTAGGAATGGTAGAACGATGGGTTCGATGACGGTTTGGATGTACCGTGCACTATTCAGTGTCCCCTCGACGATCACCAGTGGTGTACGGCCAGTGTAGGAGATCGCTCCCCACACCATGATGCCGGGTGTTGGCCCTGTGTGCCTCGGTCGTATGCAGTCCTGATTGTGGCGCTCACCTGCACGGCGCCAAACACGCATATGACCATCATTGGCACCAAGGCAGAAGCGACTCTCATCGCTGAAGACGACACGTCTCCATTCGTCCCTCCATTCACGCCTGTCGCGACACCACTGGAGGCGGGCTGCACGATGTTGGGGCGTGAGCGGAAGACGGCCTAACGGTGTGCGGGACCGTAGCCCAGCTTCATGGAGATGGTTGCGAATGGTCCTAGCCAATACCCCAGGAGCAACAGTATCCCTAATTTGCTGGGAAGTGGCGGTGCGGTCCCCTAGGGCACTGCGTAGGATCCTACGGTCTTGGCGTGCATCCGTGCGTCGCTGCCGGCCGGTCCCAGGTCGACGGGCACGTGCACCTTCCGCCGACCACTGGCGACAACATCGATGTACTGTGGAGACCTCACGCCCCACGTGTTGAGCAATTCGGCGGTACGTCCACCCGGCCTCCCGCATGCCCACTATACGCCCTCGCTCAAAGTCCGTCAACTGCACATACGGTTCACGTCCACGCTGTCGCGGCATGCTACCAGTGTTAAAGACTGCGATGGAGCTCCGTATGCCACGGCAAACTGGCTGACACTGACGGCGGCGGTGCACAAATGCTGCACAGCTAGCGCCATTCGACGGCCAACACTGCGGTTCCTGGTGTGTCCGCTGTGCCGTGCGTGTGATCATTGCTTGTACAGCCCTCTCGCAGTGTCCGGAGCAAGTATGGTGGGTCTGACACACCGGTGTCAATGTGTTCTTTTTTCCATTTCCAGGAGTGTAGATACTGCCTACAGGAAAATTAAAGAGACCTTGGAGAAAAGAGAACCACTTGTATGAATATCAAGAGCTCAGATGGAAACCCAGTTCTAACCAAAGAAGGGAAAGCAGAACGGTGGAAGGAGTATATAGAGAGTCTGTACAAGGGCAATGTACTTGAGGACAATATTATGGAAATGGAAGAGGATGTAGATGAAGATGAAATGGGAGATATGATACTGCGTGAAGAGTTCGACAGAGCACTGAAAGACCTGAGTTGAAATAAGGCCCCGGGAGTAGACAACATTCCACTAGAACTACTGACGGCCTTGGGAGAGCCAGTCCTGACAAAACTCTACCAGCTGGTGAGCAAGATGTATGAGACAGGCGAAATACCTTCAGACTTCAAGAAGAATATAATAATCCCAACCCCAAAGAAAGCAGGTGTTGACAGATGGGAAAATTACCGAACTATCAGTTTAATAAGTCACGGCTGCAAAATACTAACACGAATTCTTTACAGACGAATGGAAAAACTAGTAGAAGCCAACCTTGGGGAAGATCAGTTTGGATTCCGTAGAAATATTGGAACACGTGAGGCAATACTGACCCTACGGCTTATCTTAGAAGCTAGATTAAGGAAAGGCAAACATACGTTTCTAGCATTTGTAGACTTAGAGAAAGCTTTTGATAATGTTGACTGGAATACTCTCTTTCAAATTCTGAAGGTGGCAGGGGTAAAATATAGGGAGCGAAAGGCTATTTACCTTTTTTTATAGAAACCAAATGGCAGTTATAAGAGTTGAGGGGCATGAAAGGGAAGCAGTGGTTGGGAAGGGAGTGAGACAGGGTTGTAGCCTCTCCCCGATGTTATTCAATCTGTATATTGAGGAAGCAGTGAAGGAAACAAAAGAAAAATTCGGAGTAGGTATTAAAATCCATGGAGAAGAAATAAAAACTTTGAGGTTTGCCGATGACATTGTAATTCTGTCAGAGCCAGCAAAGGACTTGGAAGAGCAGTTGAACGGAATGGATGGTATCTTGAAGGGAGGATATAAGATGAACATCAACAAAAGCAAAACGAGGATAATGGAATGTAGTCGAATTAAGTCAGGTGATGCGGAGGGGATTAAATTAGGAAATGAGACACTTAAAGTAGTAAAAGAGTTCTGCTATTTGGGGAGCAAAATAACTGATGATGGTCGAAGTAGAGAGGGTATAAAATGTACATTGGCAATAGCACGGAAAGTGTTTTTGAAGAGGAGAAATTTTTTAACATTGAGTATAGATTTAAATGCAGGAAGTCATTTCTGAAAAGTATATGTGTGGAGTGTTGCCACGTATGGAAGTGAAACATTGACGATAAATAGTTTAGACAAGAAGAGAATAGAAGCTTTTGAAATGTGGTGCTATGGAAGAATGCTGAAGATTAGATTGGTAGACCACTTAACTAATGAGGAAGTATTGAATAGAATTGGGGAGAAGAGAAGGTTGTGGCACAACTTGACCAGAAGAAGGGATCGGTTGGTAGGACATGTTCTGAGGCATCAAGGGATCACCAATTTAGTATTGGAGGGCAGTGTGGAGGGTAAAAATCGTAGAGGGAGACCAAGAGATGAATACACTAAGCAGATTCAGAAGGATGTAGGTTGCAGTAAGTACTGGGAGATGAAGAAGCTTGCACAGGATAGAGTAGCATGGAGAGCTGCATCAAACCAGTCTAAGGACTGAAGACCACAACAACAACATATTGCCTGCCTTCAAACGAAAGTGTGTCAAAGCCTACTGGTTGCAAAATTAGTGAATGTTTGTATTTCTAATTGTAAGTTGCTATAATGTTGCTGAAATTAGCTGTCAGGTGTGGTAGACTTGTGGGTCTACTGCAATAGGTAAAGGAAAGGTGAAGGTGTGGTTCATGTGTGTAAGGGAGGCCAAATGT
The DNA here is from genome assembly GCF_023864275.1 of Schistocerca cancellata. Lineage (NCBI taxonomy): Eukaryota > Metazoa > Arthropoda > Insecta > Orthoptera > Acrididae > Schistocerca > Schistocerca cancellata. The sequence goes on from NC_064626.1 coordinate 179,583,983, forward strand.
TTGAAATGAGGAGAGAAATACAAGTATAGTATCCAGACTAATATTCTAGAGCTTCCAGATGTTTCTATTATGGCTCTGTTGAGAATTGTGGTTGAGCGCTAAGCTGTATGAACCTTTGTACATCTTGGGTGGTGAAAGTACACATGAAGATTAAGAGTGCAAGTGCTTTCCCATACTGTGGTGAAGCAATGTCTCTCTTATTGCCAAAAAAATCCTGGTAGTAACTGTCATCTCAATTCCAGCCAATTACCAACTATTTGCTAACTAGAACATGTGAGGGCTGTTTAAGGTTTAATCGTTCCAAAGTTTTATATAAAACTGTATTACTTTGGGGGATCAATTATTTGCTGCTCACTTTGCAGCTCTGGACAATTACTAATCACCAACATCATACTAGGGTCTCAGGCTTGATGTCTTCTACATTACCCTAAGAATTAGTCACCAAATAACAGAAGTGTTGAGTTGTTGCTTCTGCTATTCTGTGAGTAGTCTCCATTCTGTCAAAAGTATTTACATTCTGCCTGAACTTTCCCTACTAAATTTGTCCTAATAATAAAATAGATTGTATCTTAAATTTGGTTTCCTGTCTACTTTAATGAATTTTTAATGAATTAGTAATTCTCGTTGGATTTGGCAATATTCTGCCCAAGGGTTGTATTTTTTGTGGACATATTTTCAACATACAACTTCCTTTTCAAAAGAAAATCTTTATGAAATGCCGATGAAGGATTCTAATAGGTGTAGCAACCTCAGATTTAATCCAAAAGGAAAACTTGCGATTCGCATCACTTCCCTTCCCTTCATACAGGAATGTTGCATGTGGCCTAGAGGCTTTATTGAGGGAAACTTCCCATAAATGTTTGTGATGTCCACAGTACTTTTGTAATTTGCTCTTACCTATTAATTCCATTTTTTCCACAGTAATATTGTTAAGAATTATACAAATATAGTAATAGGTGAGGGGTTTTATCAAGTGAAATGGGTGGGACAAACAGAGGTGGGGACAGGAGGAGGAGTGTACTGAAAGGAGACTGACTGGTGGGAGGGAGAGGTATTGAGTGAGTGGCATAGGAAGTGGCGCTAATGAGCCCATCTTGGCATCTACAGCTCATGGTCTAGTGACTAGCTTTGCTGCCTGTGGATCACGGGGTCATGAGTTCAGTTCTTGGCCAAGTCGAGGATTTTCTCTGCCCGGAAACTGGGTATTTGTGTTGTCCTCATCATTTCATCATCATTTATAAATTATAAAGTGCAGCAATCAGTTGTTCTTTTTTAGATTCTAGGGCATATTGAACAATGCCTTTGAATTTTTTCCATTTGTTCTCCACATCTTTGTTCTCATCACTGAATATTTGATGCTGAGTGCTGAGATATTCTGAAATTTGTATCCTGTCACCCTTGCTGAGCAAATCTACCTTCCTACCTTTCTTAACATTCTGTAGGACCCGTCGTCATAGATGCTGTCACAGCCATATGGTCACTGATACCTTCCTCTATGTAACTGAGTCGATAAGTTCAGGTCTGTTTGTTGCCAGGAGGTCTAAGATGGTACCTTCACAAGTTGGTTCTCTAACTATCTGCTCAAGGTAATTTTCGGACAAGACATCCAGAACAATGCCACACGAATCCTTATCTCTGGCACCAGTTTTTATTCCATAACACCCCCAATCTGTACCTGGCAAGTTGAAGTCACCCCCTATTAAAACAGCACGATCGGGCAAATTACTAATGATATGCTGCAAATTCTGTTGCAAGTGCTCTGCAACTACAGATCCTGAGCCAGGTGATCTATAAAAGCATCTGATCACCATTTTTGACCATTATTTGATACTCAATTTCACCCAGATTAATTCACATTCTGAATCCGTGCTAACCTTGCTAGATTTTATCGAATTTTTTACTGCAATAAACATGCCGCCTCCATTGGCGACTAACCTATCTTTACAATAAACATTCCTATCTGAACTTAGGATTTCGTTGTCATTGCTGTCTGGTTTCAACCACCTTTCTGTTCCCTGTGCTTTATAACCTTCAGTAAGTGATACTAATTCTGGGACCTTTCCTTGGATGCTCCTGCAGTTTTCTATAAGCATATTAATCTTTCTTTCTCTGATCTGTGAGAACCAAGATTCTCTAAGGTCACTGACTGATTTAACAGGCAAATCATCTTTGATCTCACTGGAGGGGTTCTCTAATCTAAAAAGGCATCATGTGCATGCCACACGTATTCTGTTACCTTAGTAGCCACTTCGTGTATGTAGTGCACGCCTGACCTATTAAGGGGAACCCTACAATTCTGCACCCAACAGCGGAGGTCGAGAAATTCACATCCGATACTGTTGCAGAGTCATCTGAGCCTCTGGTTTAGACCTTCCACTCTGCTCCAAACCAGAGGACTACACTCAACCTTGGGTTCGATGCTACAAACAGACAGCTTAGCCTGCACCCCGCATGCATTGCTAATAGCCTTCACCAAATCAGCCAGCTGCCGAAAGAAGCCGAGGATGGCCTCAGGACCCTAGTGCCAGGTGTCATTTGTGCCAACATGTGCCACTACGTGCAGTTGGTTGCACCCAGTGTGCTCGATAGCCGTCAACAGGGCCTCCTCCGCATCATGGATGAGATCTCGCGGCAAACATACCGAATGCACGCTGGAATTCTTTCCTACCTCACCTGCTATCTCCCTGAGGGGCTCGGTACTTGTCCGCACTGGGCAGGGAAATTGACTGCTGGCCCAACAGGAGAGGCATCCCATGCTGGCTCAGACTTGTCAACAACACTGGGTAGCATCTCGTACCTGTTGCTAAGATGTAAGGAGCCAGCCACACAGCTTGCTTCCTCTTTCGCCTTCTGCCCAGTGACACGCGAACCCACTACTGTCTGCCACCCACTCTGGAGTGAGGACAGACCGCTCAGATGTTGCGTATCAGTAGTTGCAGCAACGTCCGGGTCACCAGGCAATTCTAATGGCACCAAAGGTGTCACAGGTCTTGTCACTGGTGCCCTGACATCACCACAACTTGGAGCATTAGCTAGAAGCTTGTCAAGGGTAGCCAATGCAGCTACCAGCTGTTAACGGGCAGCAGCCAACTCTCCTTGTGTCTGCTCACAGCAAGCACAGTCCCTAGCCATATCATACTCTGTATAAATAGATATAAGGTCTCAAATGGCACTACTGAGTTTGAAATGTATACAAAATATACCAAAGGAGAATAAAGTAACACTAAAAGTTGCTGTGCAGATTTCTCGCTGTACTCTGAGACTTCAAGCTATTAAACAGGAATAAATTTCATGACCACGAACTCCAGCATCTCAGGCCAGACTGCAGTTATCATGTGTGATGCAAGCAGTAACCTGTAGGGGTTGAGGAAGGGGAAAGGATAGTAGTGTATGAGTGGGTGAGAGACAAATGCTATCTTGTGGAGTGCGCAGGGACTAAAATGCCAACAGGCACAGTGTCAGGAGGTTATGGGGCAGGGAGGTGGAGTAAAAAGAAGCAAAGAAGGGAAATATTGATGGATGAATTGGCAGAGGGCACCAAATAAAAAGGAAGGGAGATGAGAATGGGGAGGAGATGATAGGACAGAGGGGGTGGAAGCCATTGGGTGGAGGGTGCAGTGACAGTACATTACTCCACAACTCTTTTATGGATACGACACTGTCTCTCTTTTTACCATATACATTCCATCGTCCACACCAATGGCAAGAACTGATCTCCTTCATGTCCTTGGTCAGCTTCCACCCCCTATTTGCTGGTTGGGGACTTCCAACGCCCAAGACCTGCTTTCGGGATCTCCGTGTCCTTGTCCGAGAGGCTTCCTATTGATTGACCTCTTCCACCAAGATTATCTTGTTTGTCTCAGTACTGGGGACTCTAATATTTTGTCAACCTACTCTCATTTGGACCTTTTGGTCCGTACTGTTCAGCTAGCTCGGCACTTTACGTGGTTTGCTCTTGCTGATACACACTTGAGTGATCATTTTCCATGTGTCCTTCGATTACAACCATGACTGCCATCTATTCACCCAAGATACTGGAAGTTTTTCCAAGCTGATTGGACACTTTTCTCCTCTCTAGCAACATTTGCTGACCATCATTTTCCTAGCATCAGTGATCAGGTCACTTGTGTTATGGAAGTTATTTTACAGTCATGGAACGTTCAATACTGCGTAGCTCCCCTTTGCCCCAGCGGCCCCCAGTTCCTTGGTGGAACAAGGCATGCCATGACACAATACATGAGAGGAGACGAGCTCTCCACATTTTCCGCCATCGTCCTACGTTGGCCAACTGTATCTGCTATAAGCAGTTACGTGTGCGATGCCATCACATCATCGGTGATAGCAAGAAGGCCAGCTGGGACTTCTTCACAAGTTCCTTTAACACCTTCACTCCCTCATCTGTAGTATGGAGACGAATTTGACAGTTATCTGGCACGTCTAGTTTCTCCCCGATCTCTGGACTGAGATACCTTAGTGGACCCAGTCACAATTTCTAAGTCATTGGGTCAACACTTTTCTGAGATTTCAAGCTCTTTGCATTACCCACCAGCCTTTCTCCTGAAGAAACAAGCAGCTGAAGTGCGACCTCTTGGTTTCTCCTCTCAAAATCGTGAAAGCTATAATACCGTTTTTTTCTATCTGAGAACTCCAACACACACTCTCATCCTCTCGCTCTTCTGCCCCAGGACTGGATGCCATCTATGTCCAAATTTTTCTGCATTTATCATACCATAGCCTGCTTTATCTCCTTCACCTTTATAATCGTATTTGGACTGACAGTACCTTTCCCAGAAGATGGCAGGAGCTATCGTCATTCCTGTTCTGGAACCTGGAAAGGACAAACATCTCCCCTCTAGCTATCGCCCCATCTCTCTCACGAATCGTGTTTGTAAGGTTTTGGAGCATATGGTAAATTGTGGTAAATTGCTGTTTAGGCTGGTGGCTGGAGTCCCAAAACCTTTTAACACCCACCCAATGCGGTTTCTGAAACCATGGTTCCACAGTTGACCATCTTGTTGCTCTCTCCACTTATATCATGAACAATTTTCTCAGGAAACACCAAACGGTAGCTGTATTTTTTGATCTGGAGGGGGATGCGATACCTGTTGGAGGACAGGCATCCTCTGCACACTGTTCTCTTGGGGCTTTCGAGGTCAGCTACCCCTTTTCATCCATGAATTTATGACAGAGCGCACATTTAAGGTGCAGTTGAACACTACTCTCTTCTGTACCTTCTACCAAGAATATGAGTTGCCCCAGGGCTCCATGCTAAGTGTTGTACTGTTTGCCATTGCCATAAATCCCATTATGGATTGTCTCCTTCCCGATGTCTCAGGCTTCCTCTTTGTCAATGATTTTGCAATCCACTACAGCTCTCAATGGACCAGCCTTATTGAAGGATGTCTTCAAGGATGTCTCAATTGTCTGCACTCATGGAACATCAAAACTGGCTTCCGATTTTCTCCCAGTAAGACCATCTGTGTAAATTTTTGGCGACATACGGAGTTTTATCCTCCTTCCCTATATCTAGGCCCTATTGACCTTCCGTTCGTGACATTGCCAAATTCTTGGGACTATGTTTGACAGAAAACTGTGCTGGTCTTCCCATGTTTCATATCTTTCGACTCGCTGTCTGCGATCCCTCAACACCCTCCGTGTTCTGAGTGGTACCTCCTGGGGAGCGGACTGAATGGTCCTCCTCTGCCTATATCACGCCTTAGTGTGCTTGAAATTGGACTGTGGAAGCATAGTTTACTCCTCTGCACGGCCGTCTATTCTTCAGCTTCTAGACTCTATCCACCACCGTGGATTGTGTTTAGTGTCTGACACTTTTTACACCGGCCCGTGGAGAGCCTTTACGCTGAGACTGCTGAACCTCCGCTGTCTAATCAGCGAGCTGTCCTTCTGAGTCATTACGCTAGTCATCTGTCTTCCATGCCTGCTTATCCAACCCATGCCCTTTTTTTCAATGCCTTGTCCGATTTAGGGTATGCAGGCCGCCCTTCCTCTCTACTTCCATTGGGAGTCCACTTCCGTCAACTGCTACATTCCCTCTCCTTCCTGTTTCCTAAAACTTTCTTGACAAATGGGGGTATGGTGCGACCTTGGCTTCACACCCGGACCTGACTTCTCTGTGACCTTTGCCAGCTTCCCAAGGATAGTACCTCCCCCTATAGTTTATTGTCTGGCATTTGCTGCTCTATGCGCACAAGTGGCGGATGACACATTTATTTACACTGATGCCTCAAAGACCACCTTTGGTGTTGGGAGTGCCTATATTGTTGGCGACACCCCTATCCGATTTCAGCTTCCCGACCAGTGTTTGGTTTTTGCTTTGGAGCTTTATGCTGTTCTCCAGACTGTCCAATACATCCGTCGCCATAAACGGATACAGTATATTATATGTTTGGATTCACTCAGCTCTCTTCTCAACCTCCAAGCTCTTTATCCTGTCCATCCTCTGGTCCACTGGATTCAGGACTGCTTCTAAGTGCTCCACTTGGGTGGTATTCCTCTGGATCCCAGGGCGTGTTGGTATCTGCAGAAATGAGGCAGCCGATATAGTGGCAAAGGCTGCAGTCTGTCTTTCTTGGCCCACTGTTTGCATGGTTTCCTTTGCCAATCTACAGTGCATTTTATGTCGTCATGTTGCTCTTTTATGTCACACACATTGGTATGCACTTCCTGATAATAAATTATGAGACATAAAACCTCTTCCCTGTGCTTGGACCTCTTCCTCCCGGACCCGTTGTTGGGAGGAGGTAATTTTAACTAGATTCTGGATTGGGCAATGTCTTTTTATCCATCGAAATCTTTTAAGTGATGATTCTCCCCCACTTTGTCCCCACTGCTCTCAACCTTGGACGATGAGACACCTTTTACCTCAGTGCCCCTATTTTAATCTGCTATGTGCCCGTTTACAGCTGTCGCCTGACATATCTTCCCTTTTAGCAGATGACACGCCCTCAGCCAATCGCGTCCTTGAGTTTATCAGTGTCAGTGAGATGGGAGTTATCCTTACATCACATTCTCCGCTTCCGTTATTGTACCGGCCGCAACCTATGGTAAGATACTGCCTCCACCCAACAGTTTCCACCCCTTCTGTCCTATCATCTCCTCCCTATTCTCATCTCCCTCACTGTTTATTCACTGCCCTCTACCAACGCACCCACCCATCTTTCCCCGCCTCTCTCCGTTTTCGCTCCTTTTTCCCCCACCTCCCTGCCCCACAACCACCTGATGCTGCACCTGTTGGCATTCTAGTCCCTGCACACCCCACCAGATAGCATCTGTCTTTCTCCCTACCCATACACTAGAACCCCCCCCCCCCCCCCCTCCAGACTGCTGCTTGCGTCCCACGTGACAGTTGTATTCTAGCCTGAGATATGGGAGTTGGCAGTCATGTGTGAGTGAGGTATGCTTGCTTGTGTATATGAATGGAGTATGTTTTCCTTTTGCTGATGAAGGCTATGGCCGAAAGCTTTATGTAAGCCAGTGTCTACTAATTGCACCTGCCTGCAGCTTAATGTGCCTTCTTTATGATAGATAGCAATCTGTCTTTTCCTACACTGTTGTTATTCCTGCCTGGAGCTTCCATTATTTGAAAATTTAATGTGAGGAGGAGTGAGTTCAACATGATCAGGAAGAAACAGGGGAAGATGAAGTCAATGAGAAACATAGGCAAGCAGTAGCAGTTCTGAGAAGTTTAAGGAGTTTGTTGCGAGATAAGGATGCTCATGGAAGACAAGTGAAAAATGCCTAGGTACTACTGTGTGCTTATCCAGACGTACACTTCTGAAATTTGGACAGTGAATAAAAGGGTTTCAAACAAGGTGTCAAACAGGTGTGCAAAATGAATTTTCACAGAAGCAGAGTGGGCATAACAAATATAGATATATGAGAACTTCAAAGATACGGAAGATGGTAAAGGAAACAGCCTTACAGGAAAGGATAGAATCCACAAGGCTTAAGTGGTACAATAATGTAAAGAGAATGACACATGATAGACTTCCAAATCAGATACATGAGTTTAGGTTCACAGCAAAACACCAGGGGGAAGAATAAATGATAGTTGGCTGAAAGAAGTGGAGGAGAGTATTTGGAGCAAAGGAGAGGACTGAAACAGAATTATGACAGAGTGATAGTGGGAGAATGGAAAACAGAGGTTTATGTGTTAAACAAACTTGGACTGTAGATATAAACTGTTAGTGCTGATGTATGTGGAATGTTAGTTGCTGAAAATGTGTGATATGTGGGTGCAAGTCAGCACCACAGCTTATATTTTAAACAGAAACACAAGAATGGCTGTAAAATTTGATAACAGAAATACACTTTCAATGTATGCCAGTGAAAAAAATTTGGTGCCTGATGTTGCACTTCAGGCTGAAAGATATTTTACAAGGTAGCCGTGTCATAATTAGTCATGGGGCTAATTAATATTTAGCAGCAAATGCAGAACTGATTTCTTGTTAAGCACCATCAAAACAAGGATACTGTACAAGAAATATCAATGGTTAAATGTCGCTGTGCATGCTAAAAGTACTTATGCTTATGGGAGTGATGCTTAGGTGGCTGAAGAATATCTCTTGATTCTTCATTTAATCTGGTTCTTGAAACTTTGCTGGTAGTCTTTGGTGGTATAAGTGGCATCTTATCATCAAGAATATGCCAGAACATTTCCACGACACTCTCAAGTGAGTCAAACATTCTGTGTCTGTTCGTGCCACCTTTCATTGTATACCTTCAGCATCCCCTTTTATTCCTATCTGGTATTTGTCTCACACACTTCAGAAATATTCTGAAATGCAGAGTCCCAAGTGATTTGTAAATAGTCTCTTTTGTAGACTGACTGCGTTTTGCAAGTACACTGTCAGTAAATTGAAGTATTTCACTTATCTTACCTATGACATGGTCTGTTTTATCATTCTATTTCATATCCTTACCAATTATTACACCATGGCATTTGTATGAGTTGACCAGATCCAAATGTGAATCATTGAGTTATGTTAGGATTTTTTAAAAGTTTTTTGATTGATATTTACGTGAGATCCTGCTGTTGAAATCACTGGTGGGTGCAGGCACAACCCTATCGAAGATCAAATGCTTTTCATTCTGCACCTCTCTATCAATAGTTCTATGCTTTCATTAACATCTATTGCGCAGAAGTTGCTATTTCTTTACACTGACTGTATACCAGGGTGTCTACGACCCGGGACAACCGGGAGATCCGGGAAAAACCCGGGATTTTTTTCATCCGGGAGAAAACCGGGAAAAACCCGGGATATTTTTAGAATTCCGGGAGTTTTTCATTGTTTTAGTTTTCAGTTAAATTTTTGTAATTTTGACTAGTAAGAACCGACATACTAACAAAAGCTATTACTGTATCCCGCTACTGCAGAATAATACTTCAACAATAAAACATAAACGAGAGAAAAAACGAAAATAACTTAAATTGCAAAGGAAATGCGCCATATACAACGACGACACAAGTGCTCATGCAAGCGTCTGCAAACTGAAAATGTGTCAAAGGCTTTAGGAAGACTATGCAGTGCTTCATAACAACAAATTGCCTCCAATGAGCGTAAAGTCGCAACTGTTTACATTCGATTTGTTTTAGCAGTTAACGCGCGGGCTCATGCGCATGCGCAGTAGAGTCACGTTTGAGTAGTAGATTCTCCCGCTTCTGTCAACAGGAATGTGGCTGTTGGCTGTGCAAGCAGTCGATGCAAGCAGCTAGATACTTCCGGGAAAAGGGGGCGCCTAATTCATATTCTTGAGGGGAAAAAAACTTGTTTCACAAAGCACCTAGCATCCAGCGCACATTTGCCTATCAATTAGTCATATGATTTTGAAACGCTTCTCTGTTGGTATTTGAACACATTTTAAGTTGATTTCTGAATGAATCATAAGCTGACTTCTGAATGCATGCATAGTGTACGTGATGTCTCTGTCAGGAGAATCCTCGTCGCATCTAGAAATAAACTTTCCACAGACAAAAGGGGACGGGGCTTTACGAGCTGAGTGGAGTAAAGCCGAATGGATGAATGGCAATCGCTGTCTGATTATGTGGCTGATTGGGTGTGGGAATGATCAGCGTTGTTATAATTACTAGCGAAATCCATAGATTCATACTATCAGAATGGAAATAAACGACTGACAGGAATAATAGGTGAGAAAGATTATGTATTATCTTCTCGGTGTGACCAAGAAAATGAAGTTTTGACAGAAAATGTTTGGCCAGATCGCTACACTAGTAAGGACCAGTAGTACAGTCCCCGGCTACCAGCCGCTTAAGTTCTATTACGGAAGTAACGCGGAAAACGTGTTGTACGAACACGTAAGAACGCCTAACCGGAGAATAATTGCGGGAGAACTAAACCAGTGATTCTGGCAGGGTTAGTGAAGTTAATCGGCGAACAAATTTTGACAGTGGCAGCAATAGCTACAGAATTGGTGATGACAGGATTGTTTGTTAGAACGAGGACGGAGAAGAAACGAGGACATCACACAAATTATGGAAGAATAAGACGATTCCAAATTTATATAAAAATTTCGTAATACTAGTTTTCGATGTCATGCTAGAGAAGCTGGTGCATATGAATGAAACTTGAAACTATTTCCTAACATAAAGGTTTTTGCTTGTAGTAGGCCTAATAGACATTTAATATTGATACTTATTGGATTATATTCTGTCGTGTTATAAAAATGACCATTTGTGCCAAAACAGTCTCGCTTATTTGGTGTGTTATAAAATTGCTGCCGTATTAGAAAGGCCTATTTTGTTTTATCTAGCAGACAGTGACAAAATAGACGTAATCAGATCGAGAAACCACACCAGTCTTGGGTATTATTTGTATTAACAGCTTTTTCAGTATTAGATAACTACATTTCGATTTTCCATGTAGCAAAACGTTTGACAAACTTTGATGAGGTAAAAGATTCTTTCACAGAAAGGAAAACACGCCATGTAAAGCTATAGCACGATTAGAGAGAAAAAATGCTAGGAGCTAAGGTTTGAAGAAATGTGTAATTTCTTGCTTATCTCTTCTCAGTACTGGTTTTATATATCCTATATTTAATTTTATGACACACAAAACAGCAAGTTATTAACTAATGGGCAATGAAGAGTTCAGATTTTCCGAAGAGTTCTTGTTCTCTCGATTACAAATAATCCCATCCGCTATTAATTGCGAGATTTTTTTTTAAGAGAGGCAGGCTGCCAAACCGGCCGACTGGGAGCAGGAGAGGCACCACAGGTCATTTCAATTTCCACTCTCCTGAATATAGTTTGGACGTGCAGTAGAAAAATGCTTTATGAAGAGGCATGGAAATGCACTTGGGCATACTTAAGACCAAATAATATGTCTTACATTTCCTCGAATACATACGTTTTATGTTTCAGACTTTTCAGAAAGATGTGCGCTACAAGATGAACATATTTTGAAAATTCGATTTTTTTTAGTGTTGACCCAGTTCGCAAATGTCGTAGATCCGGGGCTGATGCGCAGAGCAATCTGAGCTATAGTGGGTAGTCTCCACGTGACCCGTGTTTACGTTCAGTGATTTTGCTGTTTACCCTTCGTTTACTCTCACGTCAAATGAAAACAAAACGGATATCCGTGGCCGGGAGCTATCAGGTGAATTAAAACACATTCACATAATTACTAAAGGCTGAAATATGTCATTAGTTTCAGATTTTATTTTATTTCCACCTTTCTGACAGTCAAGCATTAATCGCCTTGCGGAACAATGAAGTTATTTTTGTCTGTCTGCTAAAGAAATTTGACTTTTGCTAATCTTTTCCGCAGAGGCAGTCAATGTATCTGAAACGAAATGTTTAATTCCACAGTACTGGGTAGTTTCAACTGTTCGCTGCATTTCAAGTGCACGTTTTCATTTTCTAGCACGTATGGCATTATGCCATAATAAAGAACCAAACATGATATAATACAGTACTGGTGCCCCAAGAAAATTTACATCCTGAAAACCACACTTAAAAGCTTAATATCAGGTCGGGGTCTACGGTACTTCATTGGGAATCTGGACATACGAGTGTGCCTTTAAGTATGCACTTTAAATGTGCACATTTTAATATGGTTCACGAAATTCCGATGCTCTTCCAGTATCATCTTTCATTGATGATCTTTTACATGTACGTACATACGGGCTTCCTACGTCATGATACCTACCCAAGCGCGGTGTCGCCTGTTACCTGAGCTCTCTGGCAACTGCTGAAACGAACCTATTTGTAACAGGTCGCGGGAAAATATTACGATTGGTGGTTTGAAAAGCGTTACTTTCAAAGTAAATATCCTTTTACGTAAGTTGAACTACGTAAAAGAATGGACCGTGAATTTATTAAATCACAAAGCGTTTGACTCTCATTTAAAAATCAGGTGTCTGATGACGAGCCATTTAGAAGCATTTCGAACCCTCGAACCCTGAAGATCAGACATTTATGTCATTATTAAAAATTTTACAGGCACATTTGTATGATATCTCTTAAAGTGTAACACGCGCAAAAAAGATCAACAGTATATGCGAAAGCTTAGCTTCTCTTGCAGCTTGAGACCAATATTTTATGTGAAAGCTTTGTGTTTCTTGTAACAACACTATGTATATTAATTTAAACTATTAACTTTCCCTGTTTGGCGCGCTACGTAACACTGATGTTGCTATTGGCTGACTACATCACGTGTCCTATGCTCTGAATATCCTCTGTCATCGGCTGGCGAGATCACGTGACATGAGATACGAACGGCTTACAAAAGCGCATCGAAATCTCGGTTTCAATGGTTCTGGAAGTAACATGCGGTGTTTGATGGATTTTCTAATGTATGTTTTCGTAATACGAAAATACGCAGCGTACATGTTGCTGCACATCAAAGATATTTCCAAAACGTGTCTTTTTCTCTGAGTTTCGTTTTCTAAAGTGCCGGGAAATTGTACGCCCGTGTACAAATCCATAACCATTCAAAGGAGTGATAGGGGAAAATATACTGTCATCCGGGAGAAAGTGTGTTTTTAACCGGGAAATCCGGGAAACATCCGGGAATTTTTTTTCCTTGTCCACGTAGACACCCTGTATACTGTCCATACAGTTCATGGCTCACTATTCTTGTAAACTTTAGCTACAGTTCTTCTACATGTTACTGCACAGAGACAAATGAGTTCAGTCACACTTCGAGATGTGACATAACTGCTTCTAAATCCAGCGTACTGAACTTGGGAAACTTTCTACTTTTTGAAGCTGTTGTTTGTACTTTAGTAACCATGTTTCTATAACAGCCTCATGGTTTCAACATGGACGTCCTCAAAGAGGTCAGGTTTAATTTTTACCATAAGTCCTAATACAGTGTGGGAACAATAAAACTGAACCAGAAAATATTTACAATAAGACTGGTGTGTGCATGAACCTTCTTAACCCTCCATTACATGCACCGCGGACTGTGAGTCCGCAGTTTTATCTTTCCATCAACAATCACTTATAAATTCAAGATTTCTATTAGCGGCTTTTTCTACCTTCTCCTCCTTCCGTAATGAATCATTGGCAACAGTTGCAGTTAGTTATTATTGCCAGAAGCAGCAGTCTTGTGAGGTGCGGAATGTCAGTCCGCGTGTGTGCATTCGTGTGGCGCGGTTCTATCATCAGTTCTTTTACAATGTATTGCAGGTAAGGAGGTTTCTTCCTTTATAATATTATAAAACGTATACAGTTACGTTTAGAAACTTCTTTTATTTATTTATTATCCAAACTGTCATACAATTATGAGCCTTTTCATTGACCAACACCGATTAGTTGGGGTTGGGTTGTTTGGGGAAGGAGACCAGACAGCGAGGTCATCGGTCTCATCGGATGAGGGAAGGATGGGGAAGGAAGTCGGCCGTACCCTTTCAAAGGAACCATCCTGGCATTTGCCTGGAGTGGTTTAGGGAAATCACGGAAAACCTAAATCAGGATGGCCGGACGCGAGATTGAACCGTCGTCCTCCCAAATGCGAGTCCAGTGTCTAACCACTGCGCCACCTCGCTCGGCACCGATTAGTGAAATAAGTTATGCACTTTTTTTTCCTCAGAAGAATGGTGGATGACGATCAGGTTTTGCAGTGGTTGGACGAAGAGCTTGGTAATGAAGAATGTAGTGATCTGGAGTTAATATTCGAAAGTGATCACTATTCAGATAGTGAACAGTCGCTGGACGAAAGTGATTTTATCAAAAAATTTGACTTGTATTTTGGGAAAGATGGTATGCAAAGGAGCCATTGACCTCTAATCCAAAACAGAAGAGTAAGAAGACCTCAACATAATATTGTCAAGCATTTACAGGGAGTCATAGGCGAAGCAAAAAATGCCAAACGGCCAATTGATTGTTTACAACTTTTCTTCACAGATGACATTTTAGAAGAAATTGTTTGCTCCACTAATATTTACATTGCTACCATCTGTTCTAAATATTCCAGACAAAGAGATGCTGCAGACACTAACATTACAAAAATCGAAGATTGTTTAGGACTCCTTTTCTTGGCGGGTGTGCTACGAACATCACACACAAATTTACTAGATCTCTGGGCTGCAGATGGTACTGGAGTGGAGTATTTCAGACTTTCAATGGGCTTAAACCATTTTCGTTTCTTGCTGACATGTCTGAGATTTGATGATTTCAGAAACAGAGCTCATTGGAAGGAAACAGACAAATTAGCTGCTGTCCGATTCTTGATAGATCAGTTCAATGAAAACTGCAAGAAACATTATAGTTTATCAGAACTAGTTACAGTACATGAAATGAAATGCTGGATGCATTCAGGGACAGATGTGGATTTATACAATACATTCCATCAAAACCGGCAAAACATGGTATAAAAATGTTTGCACTTACAGATGCGAGGATGTTCTATACCAGCCATTTAGAAATATACTGTGGAAAGCTAGTGGATGGGCCTTATCTCTGTGATAACACACCTCATGCTATTGTCAAAAGAATGGTGAAATGCATATCCAAATCTGGCAGAAATGTAACACGTGATAATTGGTTCACATCAATTCCACTTGCGGCTGACTTGTTGGAAAATGACAATCTGACAATGGTTGGAACAATTCAAAAAAATAAACGTGAAATTCCTCCATTTATCACAGTAGCAAAAGGTCGTCCTGTGGAATCCAGCATTTTTGCATTTAGGAAGAATATGACACTGGTTTCATATAAACCTAAGAAAGACAAGGTTGTTCTGGTACTGTCTACTTTACATGATGATGATGACAGTATTGACAGTGATTCAGAAAAATGCAAGCCGGAAATAACAACATTTTACAACGAGACTAAATGTGGTGTGGACAAAGTTGATGAGATGAAATGTACATACTCTGTGACAAGAATTACCAGAAGATGGCCATTTATAATTTTTTCATCTCTTCTAAATATTGCTGGAATCAATTTACAAGAGCAATTCGGATTCAACAATTCCCAGAAAAGACTATCTAAAAGTTCGTGTCAGAAAACAGACCGACAAGATTTTTCTGCAATGTGTGCAATAAATTTGTATGCCTGGAACATGTCAGTGCATATCTGTGCAGTGAGTGCAGTGAAGATGGCAACCACCACGAGTGATTTACTCGAATTGACAGTGAGGCTGTAAACTATAGTTTTCTGAAAAAGTTTCTGAACTAATTTACTTAAGATAAGTATTGGTTAATATCCATATAGAAAAACAGTGAAAAAACAGAATGAACATAAATTTCAGCGAGTACAATAAATGTTCTTATTGGTTTACGGGTAAATTATGAGTTAAAATATTTTATGTACACTACTGATGTTGAAATACATTGTGTTTACGAATTCATTGTTTTATTTATGTTATCCAGACTCTAATATATTATTATATTTGCCAACTGTAATGTCAGAATTGTTCATGAAAATAGTATAATACGCAATGCGGACTCTCAGTCCGCGCATGTGTAGTGCAGGTAAAAAAATCGCGTGTGTAGCAGAGGGTTAAGGAACATCACAGGTGATGCTGGAAATAGCCACTATTGATGTCGATGCAGCACTGCACTCAGTTTATTAAACTGAGAGATATGCATAGCAGTTGTGTCTGAGGCAGAGCAGCAATAATTTTTTCATCTGCCAGGAGAAAGGACAGCTTCTGCTGATTGTCTTCCCATTGAACACCTCATGCTCTGGCGACAAGGTTTTCTTAGTGGTGTATTCTGTTGCTCAATCTTGTTGAAAATATCCATACAGTCATTTGTTCTCTGCAAACTGATCCACATTCTGATCAAATAGTTTCTGGTCATACCAGTTTGCATTAACAGATGGTGTTACAGTATGGGCACAAGACAAGGTGTACCAAAGACTAGTATTGAGACTATGCAGTGGCTCTTCAAACCACTGACAAGAGTTTTCTGATTCATAATGGCTTATATCTGTGATTTCACATACCCTGACAGGCTGAACCAGACCTTAATTGAAAATATGAAAAGCTGCAGATCCAAAAGTCTTGATTCCACTTCACTGACAAAGGGAGGCTCTTACGTTGGGATCGCAGATTTACTTCAAACTTTGTACACCTTTAGTAGGCCATTAAAACAGCACAGTGTGCACTATTCTGTCAATTACAAGAAAATTGCAAGAGAGGTTTTATGCTTCAACTACGTAATTCATCTATCTGTGCATAGGTGCCTCAGGTTAGAGTTCATGGTGGTCAAGTGGGTAGCATTTAACTTCCATAAAACGCTTGTGTATGTAACGACAGTTTGACTCACAGTCAAACTTAATTTTAATCTGTATTTTTTTCATCAGTGGTCATATTATTTAATCTGTATGATGTTTGAGAAGTAATATGAATAAAGTAACACATGTATTTGCATGAATTTTTAGTGAATTTAGTATTATTTGATTACTTACTATCTTTAAATTTAATTATTAGACCAAACATGCTTATATCTATCTACAAGTAAATGAAGAAATGCATATAGTTTTCCTGAACATGTATGCCTGTCATGATTTGAGAGATTCCTTATACATGCAATCTGGTAAGATACCCAGAATCACTTTGCACCTCGCACAGAGGCAGGACCATTTTGCAGTTAACCTGCAAAGAGGTGAGACATTGCTAATGTAGCAAGAACAAATAGTGTACGTGTTACAGAATTTACACTTGTACTACAAAATGAATGTTTAAGTGGGAGTCAAACTGTCACCTCATACACATTCATCTTCAAAAGCTCAAATGCTAATCACTTTCTTTCTTTTTTTCACCCCCTCAGTTTGTTGTTGGTAATTGTTCATTGCATTTGTTCATGGTAGTCGTCCCATGACACTTGAAGCTCATCATTGATTAATGCACTCAGTTATTTTATTACAGAGGGCAGGTAATCCTCTGACCAAACACGCTGAGCTACCATGACAGCATTCCACTTGACCATCACGAACTCTTAACAGTCGGCACCTATGCACAGATACATCAGTTGCTTAATAGACATGTAAAACTTCTCTTGCAATTTTCTCGGAATTGCCATAGGAGTGCACCTTATTACTTGCACATTATGTTGTTGTAATGGCCTAATAAAGGTGTACAAAGTGTGCAGTACATTCTTGATCCCAACGGTGTGGCCTCACCTTGTCAGAAATCACTGACAGATAACACATGAATGTCCCTCTGGATGCTTTAACTCATGCACAACAGGACATTTGTAAGGATATAGGTGCAGGTCCTTTTCAGTAATGTTTCAACATGATGATATCTTAATTCCCACTTGCTCAGATAAATGGCATTGACATTTTGTTGGACTTTGTTCAAGTGAACGAAAGTATGGTGCAATATTTCCAGTATTCGAGCTCTTTGCACATAGTTACACTTCTCATTCGCTACAGAGTCCATTATGAACCAATTTACCACTAAGATTTGTGTTGCCGACTTCATTGGAGGGTTTTCCAAAAAACTTGCAGTCTTCAACACTTGATCAAACAATTCCACACCGTTCGCCATGAATTGTGCTTTGCATAACACTTAACAAAGAATACGTAGTTTTATTGTGAGCTCCATTTTGTGATGCATCCAAGTTGTCACTTCATACACGTCTGCTCCTCATGGTCACTCAAACATAACGACACGGTGAAGTGCTTAGTACAGAGCATGCACAAGATGCACATGCGCACACACAAGACAGCAACTGATTGGGGTGCATCAAAATCGCAATTTTCAGCATTTTCATTGATGTGCAGTTCTCATATTCATTAACAGGGGTGGATACATTGCCAATTTCATAAATATTTTGTAGGCAAGTTTTATTTTGCCCATGCTATACATTTCCATCAGAAGTGGGCTTCCAAACTGTGTGTTTCAGGTTGCTTCACAGAGAAGGCAATGAGTAATGTTTTTCAGGATGTCTTGTTATGCCCACCACTTATGAAATTGTAATTATTCCAATTGATTGTTCTCCCCTGCAGTGTTAGGTGCTAGAATAGCCTAATGGTTCTTCCTTGCCTGTTGTAAGGGGCGACTAAAGGAGTCTTATACCTAGTGGAGCTTTTACAGTGATGACTCTGTCATTGTTAGGACACTCATCAGTTTTAGCTCGTTTCACAATATTTCCCTCAACCTCTTCTGCATAATTGTTTGTGGTCCCCTTTTAGAATTTGACCTCCACTTTCCTAAATTTCAGACATTTGGGGAAGGGTGTCTTATGTGGTGCATAATGTATCCACCATGTGCTGTGATCTTCTGCACCTAATATTAGACTAGATTTATGTTCACAACTATAATCCAGGGCAGTAGCCCGTATGTCATTGGGGGGGGCTGAAGTCATTATGTACAGGGATAACACTGCTGGTGCCTGAGTTGTAACTTCCCAATCTGGGACTCTGGGCAACAGCTAATATGCCAGGCAGCCTTCGCTGTGGTGGGGTGGCACCCATGGGAAAGCCACCGACTGATGTGAGTGGTGTATCAGGAAATGATCTGCAATGAAATGGATCAAACACAGCCTTAGCAGTGACTGTGCCAACATGACTCTCAGCAGACAGAAAGCAAGATTTTAATGCAGAGGCTTACAACTGCTTAGCATTACTGTCTTTGTCCATGCCATGGGATGAAAGTCCGGCAAGGAGAAGTGGAGGTACATTTCTTCCAGATTTTGGTATGCTCCAGAATCAAGAGAGAACAATGTAGCTAATGTTTTTCATTGAAAATATTGAGGATAGTTTCAAACAAGTTGCTGCAATACAGCATATGTGTAATGGATCTTCGTTGATCTAAACACTGAATGCTAACCAGTCAGTGACACTTCAAGCCTTTGACAAGCTTGGGGATTTACCAGTTACCATCTCTACTTATAACAAACTCAGCAGGATTCAAGGGGGTCATCTTTCATCAGGACCCAATGCTCCAAATGGATCAAGATTGGTGTGGAGTCCATTTTGATCATCGCATCCAGAAAAACTTTAAAGATAATAGGGCGATCATTGGAGTATTCATCCTACCCTTTGATGGAAATGTTTTCCCTGAGAAAATGAAGATCATGGTTTGTAATTGTGATGTCAAACTTGACACTTGTCCTCCTCCTGCTGTACAGTTGGTATTTTTGGGGCATGGGGTAGGACAACACAAGAGGGTAGCCCTTGCAAACAACCCCCTACTTGGGTAAAATGCTCAGAACACCATCCCCCCCCCCCCCCCCCCCCACACACACACACACACACACACACACACACATTCTCGGCCAAGTTCCATTTTCAGAAAATCCAGGAATGTAAAACTGTTTTACTGTCTGCCTTGTCAAGATGCTAAGAAAAATTTTTGAAAGCCTGCACCCAATCGATATGATGTCAAACTTTGCAAACATTATGTCAAAATTCATTCCCCCACACCCACAGCATTGGCACAGAGAATTGGTGCAGCTGGAGTTGCCTCGTCCTACACATCATCAGCTAAGAGGACACCTGCCAAGGTGCCCTTCTCAGAGGACAAAACAGGCCAACAGTCTACCACTAGCCACTGGTTAGCATACCCAAGGACTGCAGATCAAAGAAAAGAGTGGTCCTCTTCCACCCAGATGTCAAGACAGGATACTCCTCACAGAAACTGAAGTCTCAAAGGGTCAAGAAGGATAAATTGGAAGTTAATCTAAACTCTACAGCTCTGCTCAATCCACCATCCCCACTCCCTCATGGTCAAGCCCATGAAGACCGAAGAATGGCTCATTCAGGTGGTGCAGCAAAGTAATTCATATTCCTATTTCCCCTTCACTGCTTTCTCAGATCCCATTCTGATGTTCCTTTAATGGAACTGTAATGGCTACCATTGTCAAATGGCTGAACTCTGTCAACTAATGGTACTCACTATGTTGTTGGCATGGCGCTTCGGAAGATATTGTTCTTTGAATCCCAATTCCCTACCATTAAAAATTACAAATCATACTGTACAAATTGCATTAACATTGGAAGGGCATCTGGAGAAGTCTGCACCCTCATCCAATCTGATACTTTCAATGAACGGGTGCCACTAACTGCTGCGTTGGAAGCCTTGCCTGTTCATGTCTTCCTGTCAGTCAGGGTAACAGTATGTAATATCTATCTACCCTGGGACAGATCTATACTATATCATGAGCTGGTGGAGCTAGTGGGACTGTTGCCTCACCCCTCCTCCTGCTTGGGGACTTCAGTGCTCATCATCCTCTGTGGAGCAGCCAAGCAATTGAGCAGTTCTTTCAGAACTGAAAGCCTGCCTCCGTAACAATGGAACTATAACACATTTCAGTATGATCCATAGAACATATTCCACAATAGATATTACAACTGCAGTCTGAGCACCTTGCCCTTAATGCAGTAGTCGATCCATAGCAACCTCTGTCACAGCGACCACTTTCCTATCACTCTCTTTTTCTCAATACATCGACCAGTGGAATGTGCACCTCGACAGCCACTTCAGAAAGCCAACTGGCAAGCTTCCACCTCCAAAGCAACTTCTGAAACCAGTCTAGAGAATAGTATCTTAGGAGTGGTACAAGATGCTGTTGACATGATTATACACACTATGGAAGCTTCAGGCTCTTCCATAAGGACACTGGTGTGATGGCAGTCTGAAGAAATAGGTGCAACTGTCAGAGCATTGCAGGGTAGTTGAAAACATAATCACCGTCCTTCTGAACATTTAATAGCATTGAAGGCATGGCTTTTATCAAAGAACAGAAATCAGAAATGTTTGGAACAGTATGGTATCACCTTTGGGAGCCCACATGCTATTGTCTCAAGTATTGACTAAACTCCACTGCATTTGTGGCCACCCATCATCCACAGTAATTCCTGCCATCTCCCTCAATGCCAATATCTGTACTGATCCTGCAGTCATTGCTGAATGCTTCATGGCTTACTTCACCAAAGTGTCCACATGCAGTAACTGCCATGCTAATTTCCTGATTCAGAAACGCCCACTGGAGCGAAACTCCTTAGCTTTCCTTACAGAAGACTTTGAATTGTACAGTGTTCTATTTAATGAATGGGAGTTCCACAGCACTTTAACAGTGTTGAGAGACGGCCCCTGGCCCTTATAAAAATCCATAACCAAATGCTTAAACACTTTAGCAATGGCAGCATAAAACAAACTCTTCGGTTATCAATTGTATTTGGCAGGAAGTGGAGTTGGCCTGCCAATGGTTGGAGGGTGTTGTTATTTCTTTCCTGGAACTGGGTAAAGATTCTCAAATTTTGACTAATTATTGACCATTTTCTCTAACAAAAGGGCTGTGCAAATTATTTGAAAGAATGGTTTCCCAATGTCTGCGTTGGTGCCCAGAAGCTAGGGAACATATCATAATTTCAAAGTGGCTTTCGGGAGTTCCGCTCCATTATAGACCTACTGATTCATCTGGAATCGGCAGTGTGTTATGCTTTCGCACATTGCCACCATCTGATCACCATGTTCTTTGACCTACAGAAGAAGTACGATGTGGTGCCATCACAGCTTGTCTACACTGTGTGAGGGGCTTCTGGGGCTGTTTACCCATTTCTCTCCAGAATTTCCTACCCCTCCAATGATTCAAGGCCTGTATAGGTTCAATCATCAGCAACCAATACTTACAGGAAAGTGGAGCTGTGCACAGATCAATTCTGAGCATAACCCTCTTCGATATTGCAGGTAGTTGTATCATGACTGATGTGGGACCCATAGCCTCATTATTACTTTAGGTGAACAACCTTTGTATGTCTTACAGCTCTCCATCGTTGCAAACCACAATGTGTCAACTTCAGAGGGCCATATAGAGTCAGGGATATCAATTTTCACTTGTGAAAACTTGGGTCATGCACTTGTGTTTTCGTCTCAGGGCTGTGCAGCTGGACCAGAACTTTGTCAGTAACCAGTTGCTTGAAATCGCTAAAATTTTCAGGTCTTTTGTTTCACAATAAGATGACTAACACAGTTACCACATGTGCACCAGCTCAAGGCAAATTGCATTAGGGAGCTTAATATCCTCAGATACCTCAGCAGCACCTGCTGAGGCACTGACCACAAGACCATTTTCTGTGATTTTATAAAGCTTTGATTTAATCCCAATTGGACTATGGACATGTTTTCCTACAGGTCAGCTGTTCTGTCAGTACTGAACTTGTTAGATCTGGTTCACCACAGTGGTGTGTCGTTGGCATCTGGAGCCTTTTGTATGAGCCCTGTAGATAGCCCTCCTGAAAGTAGTTGGTGTCCCACCACTGAGGGTCAGATACCAGCAACTCTTGGTGAACTGTGTGGGCATAATGTTCAGATGTCTTACCCATCTGTGTTACTCAACTCTGTTTCACAATCAGTAGTTCAGACTGTTTAGAAATTGCTCAAAAATGGGTAGACCAGCTGAGATACAATGGGGAATTCTGTTCAAGGGCCACCAACTGCCCCTTTCTTATCTGTCTTTGTAAAGTTCCGTCTTGGCATTCCCTGTGGTATGTAACCAATCCTGTGATTCAAATGTACCTCTTTGCATCCCAAAGAAAAATGCTAATTCCACCATTCTCAGATGCCTGTTGCTTTTGCTTCTCAGTGACTACCCAAATTTGACATACATCCACATTGATGGATTGAAAACTCCTCATCCAGCCATCCTGATTTAGGTTTTCCATGATTTCCTCAAATGGCTTAAGGCAAATGCTGGGATAATTCCTTTGAAAGGGCATAGCCAATTTACTTCCCCATGCTTCCTTAACCTGAGCTTGTCTCCAATATCTTATTGCCAACCTGTGGGTGGGATGTTAAATACTAATTTTTCTTCCTAGCTTCCTTTCTTTCTTTCTTTGCACATGCAAAGGAGCATGAGAAGTATTGTCTGCCAATTATTTACAGTGTATACACTGCAGAGTTAGTCCCCATATTACGTACTCTGCAGTACATCAAAACTCTTGCCCCAGAGGATTTCCTGGTTTGTTGCAGCTCCATGAGCTGCTTAAAAGGCACATCTTAGTGCTACCCCAAAAAGCTTTTGGTTGCTAACATCCAAGACCTCCACAACTCCAGAATGACAGTAACATTCATCTGGACACCAAACAATGTGGGTATACTAGGAAGTGAATTTGCTGACAAATTGACTGAAGAATCATCCAGAGGTGTCAAACTTGAACTTGGAGTTCCAGAGACAGACTTACGATTTCAACTGCAACGTCAAATTTTGAAAATGTGAGATATTGAATAGCAGGCTACCCTGACTATCACAAGGTGAGAGCAGTCAAGGGGACTACCAACATATGGTGTACTTTTCTTCTGGCTTATTGGAAAGGTGCCATTACACTGTGCTGACTGCATATCAGCCACACCAGACTTACCTATGAGTTCTTTTTGTGTCAAGAGGACTCTCCTCAATGCAACTGTGGTAGTCATCTTACAATTGTCCATATTCTCATTGAGTGTGCACTGCTGGCTCATCTGAGATGATTAGTCAACCTATCTATGTCGGTCCTTCAGATACTTGGGGATGGGCAAGCAGCCACCAAGGTCAAACATTTCCAGTGGGACAACGGATTTTATAGCAGACTTTACTGCATCTCCATGTTCAGGGTCAGGAACAGTCTGGTGCATGTGTACATGTGTGAGAGAGAGAGATGGGAAGGGGAGGAGGGGGGGGGGGGAGTCTCTCTCACTGCAGTGTATGCCCAACTGATGTCACTGCACTGTTGTGCATTTTTGTACCTTTACAGCTTCTTGACTACTGTGGCATATTCTCCATTTCCCATTAGCCTATCCTTTGTATATACATTTAGATTTACACCAAAAATGCCACATTTGTCAATTTCTCTTTTTAACCAGCTGACTGTACCCAGTATTACAAGCTACTGCTTTTTAAGATTGCTTTAAACTCGGGAATGTGTTGCAAATGATTTGGTAGTTGATCACTAGGATTTTAATCACTCCATCTATGTTGACCGTTTCTGTAAGTCTTGCACTAATGCTAGGTCTCTTAGAGCTTTCATTATCTGGATTGGATTGAGAGCCACCTAATCAAAAAATCCTTCATGTGCACTCCACACAGAGGCAACTACCTAGGTAGCAGCCTCTGATGTATAGTGCACTGCTGACCTATTTATGGAAACCATACCATTTTCATCCCTTTGGCCATGAGACCAAGAAACCACAACTAGCTTGTTACAAAACCTTTAAAGTCAGTGGTTCAAGCTTCCTACTTAGTTCAGAACCAGAGGGCGTCAGTCAGTTCTGGAGACAATACTGTGGATTGAGAGCTTCATTGAAATTGTGAGCAAAGTTGTTTTCAGTATTCTCTGCAGTTGGTGGACTGATCAAAGTATGATCCTGAATCCCAGATGACAAGCATCACTTGCTCAGGCATGTGCCACAGTCTGCAGTTGGATGGATCTAGGGCATACACACAGAGTGCACAAGGTGACTTTTTTATCCTTTGTTGCCAAATTTTCCTGATTGAAATTCACCATATGTTTGAACTGGGGATAGATGTAATATCCTAACTGATCACTGCCCCCCCCCCCCTCCCTCCCTGTCCCCTTCCTCTTCCACCTGTACCAGGCCCCTAGACCTACCACTGACATGCCTCTCATAGTGTAGTGGACAATTGGTGATAGATCCTGTATTTCCTGTAGAGGAGAGGACAGTTCAAGAGGTAACTTTGGTAACGATGTTATTTCATGATCTCTGTTACACTTAGAGGATTGTAAAGTTGCTTAAAATCCAAAGCCACAACATCCATGAAAGTGTTCTGTGTAAATAATGGATAGAATTTACAGTTTCCTTAAAAATAAATTTGTTTCTTAGACTTTTGGTAAGGTTATGCTCACAGAGATTCATGTATCAATGTTGGAAACAGCTGGTGTACACAAATTTCGACAGTAACAATTTCTACAAAACAATATTACAATGCAGTTGCTGAATTGATAAAAGCAAGGTTTATGCTGTGATCATAAAATTTCAAAACACTGACATAGAAGAAGCAGGTTAATTAATGGAGAAAGTGTTACACTAAACATATTTGTACCTATGCTGTAATAAAGGGGGAAACAACATTCTGAAAAAATATTGCTACCAAGAGGTACAGAATACACAACTGTAACTTATAATTTACTATGGAATACATTATGCGCAACACTCATAAATGGCCAAAAATTATCAAAATACACCATTCATCATGTAAATACATAATGAAATTAGGGAACATTTGTTTTTGAATGAGGATCCTGTTGGCAAATATTTCTTAAAGAACAGGTTTAGTTCCAGTAAACAATATATTTCAAATTTTGTGCAATACACACAGCTGCTCAAAAACACTCAGTATATTACATTATACACAAGCCATGAGAGAATCAAAGAAAGATTATGAGAAAACAACGTGAACAGTAAACTATTAGAATCTATTACTTCACATTTGAGCTATCTGCTGCACATGGTCTCATACAAAGAAAAATCCGGGAATCAACTTTATATGCAAATAAACACATGAAAAGCTTGGACTTTTTACATAGCTCAATTAATGAGAGCCTCCACACTAGTGTGCTAGTAATGGCCATTGCAGTGTCAGTTTGTCAGACTGAAAATAATTAAAACCATCTATACCAACAAAGCACATCTCCTGCTTCAGACAACTAACAATTCAGCTAGTAAGTCTTAAGCTGAACTACCATCTCTGTTTGCCTTCTATACATAATTATTCAGTATTGTATTAATACTTGTCAATTTATTGCAGATGACTGTGAGAATGAGGATTTGTCAGAAGAGGAAGTTGATGAAATGTAAGTTCTGTGTACTTCAAGCTTTTTTATCTTATATCTCATAAGTTAATAAGTTCAAGAAACCTGTGTTTTAAACTGTCCTTTTATAGGTCAATATTGTTTGTTGTTACAGCAGCAGTAGCATTTTGCTTACCATATTTGTGTCACTATCTGTAATAATTGTAAGAACGTGCGGATTTCTTGGCTAGAAATGAAAGTTTCCCATTTTTCACAAAGACGTGAAGACCACCTCAAAAAACTAAGTAACTGATATTCTGGACACCACCTGATCAATACTTAGAACACAGAATTTGAAAATAACTAAAGTTCATTTTTAGCCAGACTCATATCAGTCAATGTTAAACAACTGTCACTTCTGTAATCCTCCTGGCCTCAACCTCCACTGACCGCGCCATACCTCACTGGCTCCAACATCCATATGCTGCATTCCTAGCCCATGCTCCTGCCACCCCTCCCTCATTTCTAACCTGATCTTCTTACATGTGTGCCTGTCGATGACTCAATGTTCCTGTTGTATGATGGGTGTTCTCCCTTACATCTAAATTATTTAATTAAAAACAGTTATTTATCATTTATGCTACCAATCTCTTTAGGTTGTAATAACATTAATGTTCACTGTTACTATAACCTGGTGTTATTGTAATCAAAGTGATTAGTAACATAATTAATAAATAACAAATGCAGAAAATGAACGAATCATATAGTTTCTCAAAAATCTTTTTTCCAATCTTTTCATTTCTTTTATTGTCTGGATGCAGTAATTTGTGGAAGCTTTAATAAAGTGCGGCATGAGGTCAAAGCACATAATTATAGCATGGCTGCAAAGTTTTACTATGAGCTGTGGACACTAAATATGTCAAAATGATTTAACTAGGGTATGCGGTATAGCCACCAGTTGCAGATCACTTGCAAATAAGAATATAAACATGATAAAAAAAGACAAAAATTCTAGTACTTGAAACCACACATTTTTATTGATGGTAAATACTTTCCTCTCGTTGATTAACCATGTTTCTCTTTATTTAGAAAGACAGAAATGTTAGCAACTGAGTATGTTGTCAAGAGACGCAGCTATTCCAATGAACTATAAAATAAATGCAGTTCTTTCACATTTAATCTCTTCATTAAGGAGAAGAGGTTAATGGTAAGAAAAAGCATTTCTTTTCATACTTTTTTAAAGAAAAAGAGAATAGGTTGCCAATTTTTTCTGTGCACACAGCATCTTCTTTTCTCACAGCACAGAGCCAGTAAGTGTGTAGCAGATGGTAGCTGTCCTACTTCTCCCATCCTATTATGACAGGAGTATGGGAAAAGTGAAAAGAGCACACATTGTTTCAACTGTAATCTACAATGAATCTATTTCTGTTGTAAATGCATGTTTTTAAGTGAGTGAAGATCCTCAGTTTCCCATTAATCATTTTAAGCTGTTTGATAGAATTTATCTGTGTACTATTTGCCAGGTTAATGATGCCCAATCAACATTGGAAATAACTGCCATCATTCTTTTGTAACAAGTTATTCTTTTAGTTCCTTGGTATTTATTTAAAAATAAGTATGCTTAATACTTAAGTGTGAAACCATTCTCCCATGCAATACCACTCAGTACCACTTTAAGTGAAACTGAATCTACACATGTATTGCAGTACAATATTTGTACTAAATAACAATGTTACTTCTATGATTGGTTACAATTACTGACAGTATCTTAACAAAAATAAAAATCAGTCATCAGCTGCACAAGAAAACATGGTTTCAGCAGTTTACACTGTCATCTTCAGAAGTGAAATAGGCTCATATGCACAACATCAAAATAAGAGTGGGATGGCAGTGTCCTACAAAGTATTGAAAGAAAATACATGTATAAAAACAGATGTGCAAAGATTGAACTGAAGTAGTAAAACAGGTCTGCTAAAATGAATGTAAAGGAGTTAAGCTTGAGAATCACAACATACCCATGCTGCAGAATTAATAAAATAGTGACGTCATTAAAATATGATATGTGCAATGAGTAGCAAAACAATGAACTGTCAAATCATGGATTGTGTGTTGTATGTGCAAAGGAAACCAACCAAATAATGGTGATATGAGCAGCATTGAACAAGCATATATACAAAGTGAGAGCACTGGTGTGCATATAAACTGTAATTAAGTCTAAAAAACAGTTGAAGTTCAAGTATGTGCTTATAAAACCATATAAAATGATTAGCAAAAGCATTTAAAATGCCTTATCATGTCAATACATTGTTGATTAAGTGTTGCGTATTCACAAATGTATAACAATGTTATATAAACGCAGAGTGGACACGTAGCAGTTGCATAACCAGTGTTGAAAATGTAGCTGTGCTTCATCTCAGTTACA
The DNA here is from genome assembly GCF_023864275.1 of Schistocerca cancellata. Lineage (NCBI taxonomy): Eukaryota > Metazoa > Arthropoda > Insecta > Orthoptera > Acrididae > Schistocerca > Schistocerca cancellata. The sequence goes on from NC_064626.1 coordinate 179,612,572, forward strand.
CAGTGAATGGTTACCTTTGCTTCTTGCAGTGTTTGCTTTCACAGAGCAGTGCACAGATTAAAAATGGCGCCTTACAAAGTGACAGTAATGTACTGATTGACCAACTCAGCTGCTCGATGTTGGCATTTATATATTTCTACTCATGTTTTTAGAAGCCTCTCCTCCATGAGAAATTTTCTAACATCTTACAACTATAATATTATATCTTCAACAGCTTTTATATCTTTTGCTAGTTAGATTGTGAAACAACAAACTGAAAGACATTGGAAAAGATTATGTTTTTCTTAGTACAGCACGTTTTCCCTAAATACAGTACAATTTCAGTTTATAGACAATTGGCATAAGATGCTTGATGGCATCTGTGAACCAAAATTCTAAAGATGCTCATAGTTTGTAAAGGATGGTGGTAGCTTGATGCTTGCTAGTTAAATCCAAATGGACGGGCATGTGGTACATGGAAGACCCTAGAGACCCATCCTCCATCTATTGAACTCATGGTTCCAAAACCAGTAGAAAACTGTTCTTTTTCTTGTGATATTCGCCCTGTGGCCATTAGGCCATGGTCCAAGGCATATATGATGTGCCTAACATTTTGTCTTCCAGTGCTGAAGACATCATCAGAGGCTACAGAGACTCAGAAAACAGAACAGGATTAAAGAAGCTCAGCAAATCAAACTGTTTTATGTATCTGTGCAATGGTCAGACTGAGATGCCCTCAGACTGCTGAGATCACTGAGTCACACCAGCATATGTTGTGAAGCTTGCAGTGGAGAAGAATTGGTACTGTTATTTAGCCCTAAGGCTCATCAGATCCTTCTCTTGGCCTTGAAGGCCCAGTGGATTTTCACTGGCTGCCGTGTCAATCTTTGCCTGCAGATGCAGTATGGAGGGACATGTGGTCAGCATGCCACTCTGCCAGGTGTTTTGCCAACTTCCAGACCATAGAGCTGCTGTTTCTCATTCAAGTAGCTCCTCAGTTGGTATCACTAGGCTGAGTGCACTTCTTACTAGACGTCTCAACCAGGAAAAATCCTGGGCAGCTCACAGCTTATCTAATTTCAGTCCTTCTTTTCTAGTAAAGTTGTTTCTGTGCTTTTGAATTTCTATAACCCCTCTGTACACCCGAGCATAGTTATGATTCCAGCATCTTGATAAAACCAAATTGTCAGAGAAATAAATTTGGTGGTTTCTTGATACCAGTGTGATCTACTTCTGCTGATTGATCTCTGTTTCACAAATGACAATTACTCTTCTCTTTCGTAAGTTGGATGTTACTGCTTCTTTTTGCAGTTTCTATGTACACTTAACCATATGTGCAAGGGATTTTATGTACTCCTGCTGTGACAGGCAGTGAGAATATGATCTGTGCATTGCTCAAATTTTTCTGCACCTGCACTGTGTCAGTGTCCATCTTTTTGGTACTCTGATTATGCAACTTGTAACTGTTTTTACAAGTGAGAAGAATACTTTCCCAGTAGTTGGCTCTTTTTCACTAGCAGCTCCATATCTTTTAGGGTGCAGTGCCCTATTTATCCGAGTAGCCATTTCTTCCGTAAGCAGTCCTACATGTAGGGCTTACTGTGGTTCCAAGATTTTTTTACCCCAGGCAATTAATGTTTTGATCACTCTTCTTTTTTTGCAAGGGACAGTGACTGGAATTTCTCTGAATGTATCTTCCCGTGTGAGTGGGGTTCCTGTAGACTTAGTATCCTAAAGTTCCAATGTGTTTTCTAAGTAGTTGTATATCCAAAAATGAAATTTGACCTTCTTTCTCCTTTTTTTCCACCAAAGTGAAGAGCATATTAGAAAATTATGATGGTTCTTGTTCTTTCTGAGAACATGCAGTGAAACTGGCTCCAGTCTGCTGAAACCGACATGAGGGTTTCTCCTTTGCCATCTGAAGGACTGCTTTTTCAAATTTTGACCATATACAAATTCTCTGCAATTGTGCTGAGTGGGTATCCCATAGCCACTCTGTCAGATTGTCCATAGCATTTGTTGTCCTGTTCAAAGTAAATTAATGTGAGATAATGTTTAAAGAGATGTGCCATACCTTTAGCAGAAATCCTTTCCAACTGTGATATTCTTATTAAGAGGAACCAAGTAAACAATGATACAACATCAACACTGACCCATAATACCTCTTGGACTCAACATGAAAGATTTTAATTGTTTGATAAAATGACCAAAATCTTTAATATAAGTATCAGTATTTCTATAAATAGCTGTAGGGGAGTAGCAAAGCATTTGGTTATCCCATAGTTTGGACAGTCAATAGTGCTGACAGTAGGTCTTAGTGGAATGCCAGGTTTGTCAATCTCTGTGGTAATTCCTTTCATTTGGTAAAACCTTCTTGTGATTGGGAGAAATAAGAGGCAACTTCTTTACTATGCTAAGAACAAATGTTACAGCTTCTCCTTTAAGCTGTTTGTATCTTCGTGCTTCTAATATGTTCTGAATTTTACTGTAGTATTGCCCCTACCTGATGGAATAATTTGAATGCCCTTAGCAAAATGTGAATGTCAAGAGAATTTTCATTTAACTTTTAGTAAGATACTACTAAGTGGTTTGCTTCTAAGCAGTATTCTGGCTTATTCCACGTGTAATTCAACTACAGGTTGTTTAAATTAAAAAAAAAAAAGCCAGATTCAATCTTCAATATTAGCAACAGTGCCTTCTACTGGCATTCTAGAAGGTGCAATTACATAATTTCATCCTTTGGCAGTATGAGCCATATCTGCAGACTATTAAATTTTTCCTTCTGTCTATTAGCTGACACCACAGAATCTACTTCTATGGTTTGTAACATTAAACTATCCAATTTATCACAAATATTATGACAGAACTTATTACTGAAGAAAGTTGCAACTCCATTAGCTTAGAGTTCACAGAATCACATGTGATAGATGCACTCTCAGAGCAGCACTGACTCTTTGTGATCATAGATATCATGCACAGTTGCTGAAGTGTTCTCTTCCCCTCAGAAAATTCGGTGTTGTTGAGTTGTCTCTGCATCACAGCAGAAAGGTGACGGAGCTAAATAAGAGATTTCTTGTGAAACTAGGGAACCATGAAACTCATTTCTCCAACATCTTTTACCAAGATCCAATCATTACTATGCGAGAATTTATAGCAAGGCCGTAGAAATTCGAAAGGATGAAAAAAGTTTAAGAGAAAAGAAGATGGGCTGAAATTAGACAAGTGCTAAATAATGCAAACAATGCCAACCCTTCCTCCTTACAAGCTCCACAACATGGGATGGTGTAACTCAGCACTCTCAGGCAGTGGCCTGATAATGTTATGATCCCATCATTGTGGGGATATGTATAAATAGTTTGATTTACTGAGCTTTCTCAGTCTTTATAACTCTGATTATGGCTTCAGCATTGGAGCACAAAATTTTTTGTGTGCTCCTTTCCAATTCCACAGTTAACTTTCATTCTCAATGATGAAGCTGAGATGCACCAAGCACTGTATCAATTTACTATCATGGTACAATAGGGGCGCTATGAATATATTGTCAGATTATCCCGATTATTTATTAGGTTTTAAGACTGCATAATTGAGCAGTTTATTTTCAAAATCTTGCAATGCTAAATTAGCCATCAGTTACAAAAAGAAACTACTAATCATGAAATCATCTCTCTCTTCAAAATTCTGCTTCTTAAGTAAATAATAAGTGGAGCTTTGCCCATGTTTATGATACTATTCCCAACACAGGTTTGCAGTTAATGAATGATAAAGAGTGAGCATTAGATACTTCAGTGAATAGCAAAATTAACAAACCAGGGCTGTGAAATGCATTGTTTTTCTCTATACAGGGTGAACATTAATAAAACCGACACACTGCAGGGACAGATTCCTAACTGGAAATGCAGGAAAAAAGGTCCTATGAAGTTGTGTCCAGAAGTGGATGGCGTGTGTGCAATGACAACATCCATGTCACAACAGATGTTCAAAGTGCCCTCCATGGGATGCAGTGAACAGGTTCACACATCACATCATGGATTGCTGCATTCTTTCATATGTTCCAGTCTCTCTATGAATAGCGTCACAGGCATCATGAAGATGCTATTGAAGGGTCTACACAGCAGGAACTAGTTTAGCATAAACAACCTTTTCAGATGCCCCCAGAGGCTAAAATTCATGGAGTTTAAGTCCACTGATGTAGCAGACCTTGCTACAGGGCCTCCGCATCCTATCCAATGTCCAGGGTAGATGATGTTGAGGTGCCGGTGAACTTTAATGCGGAGGTGGGATGAAGCTCCATCATATGGAAACCACATAACCTTCTGTATTGCCAAAGTCACATTCTCAAGCATCCCAGGCAGAGGTTTCTGTAGGAAGTCCAGTTACTTTCTTCCGTTGAGGCATTGTGGAATAATAATGGGTCCAAGAATGTTGTCACCAAGAAGCCCTTCCCACACACTGATGCTGAACCAATGTTGATGAGACACCCCAACTATTCCCCGGGGATTGTCTGTCATCAACAGGTAATGATTGTGCAGGTTGATGATGCAAGTTCTGGCAAAGGTTGCTTCATCGGTAAAGAGAACTGATGACAGAAATCCCATAATTGTGATGATCTGGCGCCAAAACTAATGACAAAATCCTTCCCATAGATATCCACTGCTGATAATTATTGCACTTGTTACAGGTGATTGAGATAGTAGCGATTATCATGCAGGATACACATAATTGTACTTTGAGTTACACCTATTTAGTGGGCCACTTTCCTGGAACTTATATGAGGGTTCATCTCAAAATCCTGTAGAATCAGGCCCTCCAAATCTGGTGTAAGCACATTCTGCTTCCTCCCTGCACATTTGTCTTTCTGAGAGGACCCGTGATCACACATGTGCCCAAAAAGGGCTTGAAATTTTGTGTAATGTGTTTGATGTCTGTGAGGATACTTGTTTTGGTGTGGCCTTGGTGACTCTCGACCATTTCCATCTGCTTGTCCAAACACAAACACCATCTTGGCTTGTGAATTTTAAAATTTTCCCAGAGAATTGACTGTTCAAACAAATTGGTGCCCAGTTGAAATATCGTGCAAAGTATTGAACGATGACTGGCCGCAAGCCCAAAATTTGTTTGCACCATCTTGGCTTGTTCCTGACATGATTACCAGATCATTTTGCTGCTTACAGTGTGTGTTGCATCAATCACACAGCCTGCAGCACGCAAGGAACACACAGCACAGTCAGAGGAGCTATCACTCTCCAGCACCAGCTACTGTGGCAACGATGCATTTCCCAACACGTGTTCATAGGACCTTTTTTCCTCCATTTCTGGACAGGAATCCTTCCCTGAAGTTTATTAGTTTTATTAATGTTCGCCCTGTATATTTTTTCAGCCTCAGCTCACTTAGTTGATACCATTACCACTTTCAACCTGTTACTGCATCAGAGCTGCGTGATTGCTAGGTATGTTGTCACATGCTAGGTACGTTGTCGCAATGAAAGGTGCTGTTATTGTATGAAAACAGTTGATAGCTCTCAGATGCACCCAATTGACAGTCATTACAGTACCAGGAAACCTTTATTAAGTAAGTAAGGAAGTTGAAGATACAACAACAATAACAATAATATTGTATGTACTAGATACTGTGAATGGGATGAAAAGGGGGCCAGCCATTCTGGTATTTTGTTTCTGTGTCCATAGGTGGAATGTGTTAATATCTATTATGATCTCTGACAATATATATCATAGAAGAGGAATGTTTATTTGGAGCATTCATTGGCACACACATAAAAAAGGATACTGGAGGATGAATTGTGGTTGTCTTACCCTACAGAACCCACTTTTCTTGGCTTCACCTGTACAGGCCCCTAAAACTGATCCAAACATGCCCATATTGTAATCATGAGTGTATGGAGGAACAACACGTTCATCAAACATCAGTCAGTCATCATTACAAATAAGTCAATCTATTACCACAAAGCATAAAACTCTTATTATGTATGTTAACATATATGATACGTCATTGCTATTTTGCAACATCGTATACTGTAACTATAAAGGATTCTGTTTGTTTTTGTTTCTTTCCTCTCTGAGAGAACTGTAGTAAGTTCCTCGATAATTGGATGTGTCATTTGACAATTAAAGTGAAAATAGGACAGTGAAAGATACGCTGAAGTTAAAGATCACATGATTGTAAGAGTAGAAGAAACAGCTCCAGGGAGAATGAAATATAAGAGTTTGAAGCAGTTAACTCAGAACCAGGCAATTGCCAATCTGTGTGATCTGCAGAGATGGCAAATTCTCCTGAGGGTTTGAATTTCTGTAATTATATAAACATTTCTCTTGATCCATTCTGGGATTTGGAAGAAACAAGGCCTTAGGATGCGAAAGAAAAAAAAAAGCTTGTATTTTTCTTTATATTTAAATTATGATAATGCAATGTAATCTTGGAGATCACAGTGCCCACATGCTCTACTCAAAAGTCTAATGATTGTCTTTAATTTGCTTAATCTTACAGCTAATTCATAACAACTGAAGGTACTGCTTTTTTATTCATGATGTAGTTCAAAAACTCTCCCTTTGGTGCGACCAAGCATTAAATAAAGAAGTAATAAGGCTATAGAGCCTTAGGTAAGTAGTAAAATTAATCAATAAGGTAATAAAGTAACAGATGTTGTTTTGAATCATGTTCACACTTTTACTTATAAAATACTTTATTAAAATATACACATGTTAACTTTACAATTGACGCACGAAGACTGTCTATTGCGCCTCATCACTCACACATATATACACAAACATAGCTGTCACCACAATCAATACTTCTCGAACATACTCGATATAACTTATTCTAGAACGATGTTCTGGAACTTTCTCATATCCGATATAAATGTATTACATAATTCCAACACGCCTCCTTACATTTATATCGCGATGTTTAACATATTCCTAATTTTAATGAATTTTTCTTTACATAACGACTTTGTGAATATATCTGCAACATTTTCATTTGAATCTACTTTAACAATATCAATGAGTCCCTGTAAATAATACTCATTCACAAAATGGTAATGCACTTCTATATATTTTGAATTCTTTGTAAAATTACCAAACTTCGCTATATTTAATGCTCCTGAATTATCTTCATATATGACAATAGGTTTTTCAAATTTAACATTAAAAATGTCTAAAATATCATGTACAAGTTTCACCTCGCTTACAGCTTCTGCGAAAGTTGAAGCCTTTGTGACACTCGCTTGTTTTCTTGACTTCCAAAATACAACATTACCCAATAATCTAATTACATAACCAGAAGTTGACTTTCTATCCACACTATCACCTGCCCAATCTGAATCCACAAAACAATCTAATATCTCAGCACTTTCATTCCTGCAATAGTTTAATTTCAAATCTTTAGTTAAATACACTCCTGGAAATTGAAATAAGAACACCGTGAATTCATTGTCCCAGGAAGGGGAAACTTTATTGACACATTCCTGGGGTCAGATACATCACATGATCACACTGACAGAACCACAGTCACATAGACACAGGCAACAGAGCATGCACAATGTCGGCACTAGTACAGTGTATATCCACCTTTCGCAGCAATGCAGGCTGCTATTCTCCCATGGAGACAATCGTAGAGATGCTGGATGTAGTCCTGTGGAACGGCTTGCCATGCCATTTCCACCTGGCGCCTCAGTTGGACCAGCGTTCGTGCTGGACGTGCAGACCGCGTGAGACGACGCTTCATCCAGTCCCAAACATGCTCAATGGGGGACAGATCCGGAGATCTTGCTGGCCAGGGTAGTTGACTTACACCTTCTAGAGCACGTTGGGTGGCACGGGATACATGCGGACGTGCATTGTCCTGTTGGAACAGCAAGTTCCCTTGCCGGTCTAGGAATGGTAGAACGATGGGTTCGATGACGGTTTGGATGTACCGTGCACTATTCAGTGTCCCCTCGACGATCACCAGTGGTGTACGGCCAGTGTAGGAGATCGCTCCCCACACCATGATGCCGGGTGTTGGCCCTGTGTGCCTCGGTCGTATGCAGTCCTGATTGTGGCGCTCACCTGCACGGCGCCAAACACGCATACGACCATCATTGGCACCAAGGCAGAAGCGACTCTCATCGCTGAAGACGACACGTCTCCATTCGTCCCTCCATTCACGCCTGTCGCGACACCACTGGAGGCGGGCTGCACGATGTTGGGGCGTGAGCAGAAGACGGCCTAACGGTGTGCGGGACCGTAGCCCAGCTTCATGGAGACGGTTGCGAATGGTCCTCGCCCATACCCCAGGAGCAACAGTGTCCCTAATTTGCTGGGAAGTGGCGGTGCGGTCCCCTACGGCACTGCGTAGGATCCTACGGTCTTGGCGTGCATCCGTGCGTCGCTGCGGTCCAGTCCCAGGTCGACGGGCACGTGCACCTTCTGCCGACCACTGGCGACAACATCGATGTACTGTGGAGACCTCACGCCCCACGTGTTGAGCAATTCGGCGGTACGTCCACCCGGCCTCCCGCATGCCCACTATATGCCCTCGCTCAAAGACCGTCAACTGCACATACGTTTCACGTCCACGCTGTCACAGCATGCTACCAGTGTTAAAGACTGCGATGGAGCTCCGTATGCCACGGCAAACTGGCTGACACTGACGGCGGCGGTGCACAAATGCTGCGCAGCTAGCGCCATTCGACGGCCAACACCGCGGTTCCTGGTGTGTCTGCTGTGCCGTGCGTGTGATCATTGCTTGTACAGCCCTCTCGCAGTGTCCGGAGCAAGTATGGTGGGTCTGACACACCGGTGTCAATGTGTTCTTTTTTCCATTTCCAGGAGTGTATAAATATTTCAAAATTCTCAAAGCATATTTAAAATGAGTACTACTGTAACAACTTTGGAATCTGCTCAAGTAATTCACACTATAGCTAATATCTGGTCTAGTACTCGAACTTATGTACAAGAGTGCACCTATCAAGTTTCTATATCTAACGTCATTACAATCTTCATACGCTGGTTCTAACTTTAAATTTACTTCCATTGGAGTTTTGTACAAGATCGAATCTTCAATTTTATATTTCGCAGCTAACGAGTCAATGTATTTTTCTTGACTCAAACTCATAACTCTTGTTTCATAATCATTAATTAATATCGATGCCAAGATATCTTTTTACCTCACCTAAATCTTTCATATTAAATCGCTTTGACAATAAGTTCTTAATCTTAACAATTTTTTCTTTTCTCACACAGCAAATGAGCAAATCGTCGACAAAAATAATCAAATAAATCAAGACATCTCCATCTCACAATACATAAAGACAATAATCATATTTACTCCTTTTAAAACCTAAACTTCTTAAAAACTCGTCAAGACAATTGTACCAAACTCGTGAGCTTTCTCGCAAACCATACAATGCTTTATACAATTTACAGACTCTATCTGTACCATCATCATATCCTCTTGGCTGCTTTACATAAACATCAGATAAAACTTTACAATTTAGAAACGCAGTCTCTACGTCCATTTGTTCTATAACCAAACCTTCTTGACAACAGTATGACAACAAAATCTTTAATGTTTGCATATTGGTTACTGGAGAATAAATATCCTCAACGATTTCTTTTTGTTGAAACCCCTTGACAACTAATCTTGCTTTGTAAACACTTTCTGATTTCTTTGTGAAAACCCACTTTACATCAATGGCTTCTTTATCAACTGGTTTATCTACTAATTCCCATGTTTTGTTTTTGTTCAAACAATCAATTTCCTTATTCATCGCTTTTTCCCAATAATTTGATTCGGCGCTGTTAATCGCCTCCTCAAAGCTTTCCGGACTATTTGCACTGCAAAAGTTTACATAAATAAAATTGCTGTAAACATAATCATTTAATATTTTTGGTTTTCTTTCTCTAGATGATCTCCTCAGCTCAAGTACTTTCTCTGATTCATGATTATCAGAAAGCTTTTCATTTTTCTCAATTTCCTTCTGTTTTTCTATTAGTTCAGTTTCATTTTCTATACTTTCGTGTTCAGAAACACTAGAATATTCACTTACTGAATCATAATCTTTAAACCCAATACATTTAACACCACTTTCAACAATGTCCACATGTCGAGCAACAACTATCTTGTTATTTATTAGCACTCTGTAGCCTACTTCACAATAAACCATTAAAACCCCCAAATCGGCTTTCCTATCCCATTTCGACTTTCTCAGTTGCTCAGGTACTCTTACAAAAACTCTACTCCCATACAACTTCAAATGATTAACATTAGGTCTTTTCCCCAGTAATATCTCATAAGGAGTTTTCTTTTCAATGGTATTAGCTAAAGTTCTGTTTTTGAGGTACGCTGCTGCACAAACCACTTCAGGCCAAAATCTTGTGTCTACTCGCGCTTCGGCTAGCAGACACCGTGACATGTCCATGATGGATCTGTTATACCTTTCAGCAGTACCATTAAGCTCATGCACATAAAGTGGACAAGCATTCAATACAATTCCTTTTTGTCTCACAAATTCATAGACATTTTCATTTAAATATTCCTTCCCATTGTCACATCTTATCTTTTTAACAGTTTTCCCAGCGAGATTCTCAACTTCATTAATATACTCTACAAAACATTTTTATACTTGATCTTTAGATTTTATGGTGTAAACACGAGCTGCCTTACTGTAATCATCAATGAAAGAAAGAAAATATCTTTCCCCATGCATTCCAGTAGTTGAGTGAGGCCCATTTAGATCTGTGTGAACAATTTCTAAGATTTCTTTTGCTTTGGTTCTATTATTTTTAAAAGTAACATTATGCATTTTGTTTTCGATACAGATTTTACATTTCATAAATTCTGATTCTAGTTCTGAAGGAACCCCATCTAACAATTGATGTTTACATAAAGTATTTAGATAATTGAAATTAACATGTCCCAAAATGCGGTGCCATTTTTCCTTTGCTGTCATATTATTGTCTTTACTCATAACATTAACATTAACTTCTCCTTTATTAATAGTACTACTCATTTTATACAACCGACCCTCTTTCCATGCAGTCGCAATCAATCCATTAGCTTTATCAAAAATTTTAGCATTATTCCCTACCGATACAATTTTGTGATTATCTGTAATTTTAGCATAACTGATCAAGTTTTTGTCTATGTCTTTTACAAAGAAAACATTTCGCATATTAATTGGAACCATTTGATCATAGACAGGAAAATTACTAATTACATTACCAACTTTAGTAGCTTGCAAAATTTTTCCATCAGCAATTTTTACATTTATAGGTTGTTTTAAAGTTACACTCTTAGAAAAATATTCCTCATTATTAATAACATGATCAGTACAGCCACTGTCTAATAACCAATTGATTTGAATTTGATTGTTGTTACTTGACTCTACTGTTTTATTTTGACCTATCATAGAATTAACCTTTGTTATAAAACTACTCATACCATGATCACTCTGATGGTAACCTTGCTTGCTGTGATACCGACCGCTGCTAAAACCATGCTGCTCTCCTCGACCACGTTGCCTGCTGCCATAACCTCCACGCTGCATGTTGCCGTAATTTCCACACTGTACATTGCTATAACCTCCACGCTGCATATTTCCATTACCTCTGTCGCTGCTTTGAAAATGTACTCCACGATGCCATGTGCCCCTGTTACTTGTTCTTCCCTGGTTACAATCACGTTTGAAGTGACCTGCTTTGCCGCATCGATAACATACTTGCTCCTGATTTCTTGAATTCAATTTTCTTTCTGTGTGAAATGCATTTGATTTTACCTCTTCATTTCCAGTTTTTGCATTCAATAATTGAATCTTACTTTTAACGTATTCAAGTGTCTGGTCCTCTTCCTTCAAGACGTCCACTAAGTCCCCAATATAGCTCATTGACTCTGGTAACGTTCGCAGCATATAATTTAACTTCTCCTTTTCCGTTCTTTAGCGCCTGCAGATTTCAGCTCATTTACAGTTTTTTCAAATGCACTGAAAAATGTCCCCGTATCACTATAATCACTTAACCTCAATTTGTCCAACTTGTTTCTGCATAATATTTGAAGGGCTGTAGACTCTTTCGAATATAATTCATCAAATTTCTTCATGATCTCGAAAGCACTTTCTCTGTCACTCACGAATTCTAGTTGCTTATTTGTGATTGCACCATAAATATAGTTGATAGCCTTCAAGTCCTCTTCATCCCACGTTTCGTTGTCTGAACTCACTTTTGCCCTCGTAGTCACTGTATGGCATTTCTTCATTTTTAGGTACATGATTATCCGCTGCTTCCAGTTCCCATAGTCCTCGCCATCAAATACAGGAATAGTTATATCAGCCATGTCGAACTTTCTGAATAACACGCGACGGCCACAATATAATATTTAACTTCTACTTTTCTTTTCAACAACCACGCTCTGCTACCATGTTTTGAATCATGTTCACACTTTTACTTATAAAATACTTTATTAAAATATACACATGTTAACTTTACAATTGACGCACGAAGACTGTCTATTGCGCCTCATCACTCACACATATATACACAAACATAGCTGTCACCACAATCGATACTTCTCGAACATACTCGATATAACTTATTCTAGAACGATGTTCTGGAACTTTCTCATATCCGATATAAATGTATTACATAATTCCAACAGATGTAACTAAATATAATTATACACTCGTATCAAATAAATAAAGTTCAAATTGTGTTGTAGCAAACTATGTGAGAGACATTGCATCACTAATGGTCAATGATATCCCTGATTATTAGCAAACAAAGTGCATCTATGTAGTGTAACTCACTGGACCCACCATAGAATCCATTTCTAACAAACACTGCTGTTTCAGCTGACAGTTGATGATTTGACAACTTATGTAACAACTACTGTATTCACAGCTTAATACTCCATTCCTACATTTGTTCATACTCGTTTGCTTATTACAGTCAAACTTAAACCCAGTATATACTTTAGTATCTCTGTGTATGGTCCAACTTTCTTGACACACACTACATTCAAAGCTTAAATCTTTGCATGATTACCCATTGCAGATCACAAATTTTTCAAAACGAGGTTTATGGACATTGTATCTGTATTATATTCACCTGGTCAGTGAAATTCTTCTTGGTGTTCTACTGTATTTTCCGTAAAACTAGGTGTAGTGCTGATAGATTCTACTTTTTCCTTTACTTTTTGTTTGACATGTTCAGTTTCGTCCAAACTAGTCAAAGTGTTTGGGGCATGATTTACTTCACCAAATTCATTATTTTTTCAAACACCTCCATTTTGTCTCTTTGAAATGTATAATTAACATCTTAGGTTCATTGTGTACCTCTTTAAACTGTTCATTCATTTCGTTTCTTACTGGATTATACTGTTTATTTAGGTCAGTCTGTAACTTCTCAGGCAAATTTAATAAGCTCTATTCTATATTAGAGATTTTATCCACTTTTGTAGCTACCTAAGTTCCTTGTGTTTTTAAATCTGTAACACTATTTGACAACTCTTCTTTATTGGCTTTCATACTGTCAGATAACTCTTGTGCAGTGGCTTCCCCTTGAGTTTGGAGGGGTTTAACACTAGTTGACAGTTCATCTAATTTCTTTAATTTCTCTGCTTGCTCTTTCATAAGAGCCAGTAATTCTTCTTTTTTGTGTGTGGTGAATGGCATACAGTAATAACAATATATACACTCAAGAACACTGAAACCTCTTACTCTTTTTTTTTTTACGGTAACTCACAAGATTAGTGAAACATATTTTTCAATACTTTGCTTTACAACTCACCTAATCGAGCACGCAGCAAGCTGCACTGCACTGCTGATGTCATTTGCGTGGACTCTGTGACATGGAGATGAGCTGCTGCATATTCGTTGTGCAGCCATCTGACTGGTTGCTGCACTGTGAAGTGGAGCTGCACCATTGTACTGGTCAGGTGCCACACGGGCGCCCTTGGAGATCTATGCTACAACTGTAGCCTCAAAGTCACAACACAAAATTCTTCCATGTTGCCTATAAGATTCTGCTTCACAAACGAGCCAAAGGTTGCTTAAGCAGAGTAGTATCTATTGCTGTTGACCTTCTTAGTTATTCGATTTAATTTAGGGCAATACCGCAGCACGTGCCTACTTATATTTTCTCAGTTTTGACTTTGGTTGCTCCGGGCAGCTTTGTATCTTCTTCTTTTATTTTCATTAAAATTCATGACAAATCTTTATTGTAACCAATGCTCTCTTTCTTTTAGCACATCTAATTTTCATCAGGGTGCCAAAATGAAGTGTAATGTTGTGACTATTTTTGTGGTTACACCTATGTACAATCTGTTTCCCATGTAAGTTTTACCTTGTAAATAACTTCTGTTGCAAAGCGTGGTTGCTGGAAGAGAGTGCTGATCTATGCAAGCTACTAAATGACAAATGCATTTCACTGTCAATTCTTCTGTATTTACTACAAAATCTTAAAACTGATTACAATTTGTGGTGAACAGATATTTTGTAATGAATAGTTCTCCGAAAGTCACAGTATGCATTTAATGCTAGTACATAGACTACTAAATCAGAAGTGACAGTTCTTAAATCTCATCTTCAACTTTTCTGCCATTTTCATTCATGCCAACTTCCTTTTCTCTGAGACTTCCAATACATTGCCAAGCCATGTTGCCAAAGCATGAGTGAGTGTCACAGCAGGAGCAGATGCCAAATTGCTGCCAGAGATTGTTGATGTCCAGAGCAGGTGGATTTCACTCCTAATCTGTACATAGGTTAATAATATACACCACAGAGGGATGTCCCGACACTTGAAAACTACCTAAACTACGTTTTCAGTTACTATGGACATCTTTCGTTGGCCTATGAGTATAAATGTGGAACATGTTGTTCCCAATAATCCCCTATTACACCACACCATTCTGGTGAAAGGTGACTTTAAGATGGGCTAACTCAGCTGAGAGACTTCCAGAGTCATAGTAGACATTGGCTCTATGAGCCAAGGTACAAAGTATGCCTTCACGATTAGGTGGATAATGAGAACTATCAGCCTGAAGATACAAATCAGTGTGAGCTGGCTTCCATAAATAGCATGTCACAGTGTACCATGAACTGTCATCCTGACCAACACATCAAGAATGGGAAGGTAGCAGTCATTCTCCAGCCCCATAGTGAAACAAATATTCAATTACAGGGCAGATTCCTCAGTCTTTCATTAACTGATTTGCAATAATAGCTAACAAAAGGCTTCACATTGCGACTCCCTCTGTCTGCTCATTGAGTAAACCATAAGTGGAAGTCATCGTGTCGAAAAAGGTTATTTAATTTAACACCAAACCTAGCCCCAATTAACTGTAATGAATTTGACTGAGGAACATGAATGAAGGGAGAAACCACATCAGAATTTATCAAAATATCGGACTCATTCGAACTCAGTCCCTCTCATCAGTGTAAGAAATCCATAAAGTTCCTAATGTGATGTACTCACCAACCTACTTGTGGACTCAACAGATAGCAAGGTGTTTTGCTACATGGCATATCAGAGTACATATGTTACTCACAATGGATCTTCAGAAGGCCATATAATCTACAGTGGAATGTACAATAACACTTAAGACCTTATCGAGAGCTTTGTTACAAGCAACAATTTTTCAGAAGGTTGTTAGCCTTCCCTCAACACTTTTTCTCAGGTCTGTACTAAGTCTGTGAGACACTAGATAACACAGAAAACTCTACACCTTTTGAACATAATCCTAATTGTCCAGTACAGCAATAACATTGCCCTTGTCCACAGGTAAGTTAACAAAATCAGGATTCATCCTTAGTGAATGCAAAGCAGCTCCCCCAGCTGTTGTAATACACTTTGGTGAGAATGCTCTAGTCGACAAACTGCATGGCTCTTTCACAAGCAGTGTCTGAAGGTATTTTAAAAACAGCGTGTTCAATAGAACTTATAAAATTAACAACTGGTAAATTCTTAGGTGTCTGCACAGAGTTTGATCATTTCCCTAGCACAGATAAAGCTGTGTCATCCAAAGATTTCTCTCTTGGATTAATCACAGAGCACCAAAATGTAATATAACACTCCAACCAACAGAAACATTGAAACTCAGCCAAATGCCGAGCAGTTAGAGAAGAAATTCCCAGTCAAACTGTAACCAAAAACCACTGTCCAGCTAATCCCAATTAATTTATTAATTTGTTGGATTTTGTTTGCTGAATTCGTCTAGTCTTTTCGTGCACCTGTAACTTCTTTTTCTGTTGGACCAATTGCCATCCATTAGCGTAGGTATTTAAATCTCTCTTCCTTTTGGGTTTGTCTCCTTGTATTATTTTCCATTCCTTTATTATTTTATGTATCAATTAATTAATTGTAATCTGACACTTTCTCCCTGCACATTTGCTACTCAAGGTTTTTTTGCTGACAGTAAAAATCTGTTTCAAGTAAGCTGTGAAATACTGAAATCGCGCAATTTAAAAAAATGAATCTCTTACAAAACTTTTGTGAGCAGTTAGTTGACAAATACAGGGTCCCAATCGTTAGTAGTGCTATTCTCTCTCCATGTGGCAAATCTAACTTGAAGCAAAGAAAGAATAAAAGCCTTGTAACCAGCTGTTTTCTCAACTTGCTTTACTACCAATATGAGAAGAGTATACTGGAGTTGCCATACAAACACAGGCAATAGATATTGGTACACACCCATTTACATGTAAATTTACATGCAATAACTTCAAAGTTAATAAGCCTACAGCTACTTTCATATACACTATGTGATCAAAAATATCCAGACATCTGGCTGAAAATGACTTAGAAGGTCGTGGCGCCCTCCATCGGTAATGCTGGGATTCAGTATGGTGTTGGCCCACCCTTAGCCTTGATGACAGCTTCCACTCTTGCAGCCATATGTTCAGTCAGGTGCTGGAAGGTTTCTTGGGGAATGGCAGCCCATTCTTCGTGGTGTGCTGCACTGAGGAGAGGTATCGATGTCAGCCGGTGAGGCCTGGCATGAAGTCGGCGTTCCAAAACATTCCAAAGCTGTTCTATAGCATTCAGGACAGGACACTGTGCAGGCCAGTCCATTACAGGGATGTTATTGTCATGTAATCACTCTGCCACAGGCCGTGTATTATGAACAGGTCCTCGATGGTGCTGAAAGATGCAATCGCTATCCCCAAATTGCTCTACAACAGTGCAAAGCAATAAGGTGCTTAAAACATAAATGTAGGCTTGTGCTTTGATAGTACCACGCAAAACAACAAGGGGTGCAAGCCCCCACCATGAAAAACACGATTACACCGTAACACCACCGCCTCTGAATTTTACTGTTGGCACTACACACTCTAGCAGATGATGTTCATTGGGCACTCTCTGCCATCAGATCGCCACATTGTGTTCCATGACTTGTGACTCCACACAGCATTTTTCCACTGTTCAATCATCCAATGTTTATGCTCCTTACACCAAGTGAGGTGTCGTTTGGCATTTACCGGCATGATGTGTGGCTTATGAGCAGCCACTTAACCATGAAATCAAAGTTTTCTCACCCCTCACCTGTCATAGTATTTGCAGTGGATCCTGATGCAGTTTTAGGAGTGTGGAAATATCGTGTACAGATTTATGAGGTCTGTCTAAAAAGTATCCGATCTTTGATTTTCCCATGCAAAATGGAAGATAGCATGTCACTACTGTACACAGTAAAGGAAGAGACCTTTATGTGCATGCTCTAATGGTTTCGGCGACGAGAAGAGAAGCGGTGCAAAACTGGACAGCAAATTTCACACTTCTCTTACTGTTGTTGTTGTTGTGGTCTTCAGTCCTGAGACTGGTTTGATGCAGCTCTCCATGCTACTCTATCCTGTGCAAGCTTCTTCATCTCCCAGTATCTACTGCAACCTACATCCTTCTGAATCTGCTTAGTGTATTCATCTCTTGGTCTCCCTCTACTTCTCTTACTACAGTTGACTTATGTGAAACATTTAGCTGATCTTCTTCTCTGAATATGTGGCTGCGTCAATAACCACAACTTCTTCTCTCCGAAGAAATAATGCTGGTTACAGGAACTAACAAATACTCTCTCTATCTCTAGAAATAACTCGGTATCCTCGTACCTGCAGTTAAGTTCAGGTATATTTTCATCTCCACAAATTCTTGCAACTCAACTACAAGGATATCTGTTAGATACTATTACATTATGGTGGGTTTCATAACCACCAGAAATTCAAAAACAGATTTTGCTTCTCACAAGTCTTACACCAAGATTAAGAAAAAGTCTCTAGTCAAAACACGTTTCATTGTTTATAACAATTACAATCATTACACCATCAAAGAATAATGCCTGCTCGCTCCATGTACGTCACATACAGCTTCTATGGTGCGAGTGGTAAACACTTGTCAGCATTGCTTGTCCGACGCAGCTCCTGTCCTCCCAGGTCCATCGTCCATCCTGCACACACACAGACACGTGTTGCGCAGTAAATATGCTCTCTCTCTCACTCATCTTTAAAATATCGCGTGTTTGAGGCGAAGGTTGAAAGGTTCCAGAATTTACGTGTAATTTCTCGAAGAACTACAGGGTTATTACAAATGATTGAAGCGATTTCACAGCTCTACAATAACTTTATTATTTGAGATATTTTCACAATGCTTTGCACACACATACAAAAACTCAAAAAGTTTTTTTAGGCATTCACAAATGTTCGATATGAGCCCCTTTAGTGATTCGGCAGACATCAAGCCGATAATAAAGTTCCTCCCACACTCGGCGCAGCATGTCCCCATCAATGAGATCGAAAGCATCGTTGATGCGAGCTCGCAGTTCTGGCACGTTTCTTGGTAGAGGAGGTTTAAACACTGAATCTTTCACATAACCCCACAGAAAGAAATCGCATGGGGTTAAGTCGGTAGAGCGTGGAGGCCATGACATGAATTGCTGATCATGATCTCCACCACGACCAATCCATCGGTTTACCAATCTCCTGTTTAAGAAATGCCGAACATCATGATGGAAGTGCGGTGGAGCACCATCCTGTTGAAAGATAAAGTGAGCACCATCCTGTTGAAAGATAAAGTCGGCGCTGTCAGTCTCCAGTTCTGACGAGCCAATTTTCCGCGGGCTACGCGTGAAACTTGCACGCGTTCAACCGTTTCTTCGCTCACTGCAGGCCGACCCGTTGATTTCCCCTTACAGAGGCATCCAGAAGCTTTAAACTGCGCATACCATCGCCGAATGGAGTTAGCAGTTGGTGGATCTTTGTTGAACTTCGTCCTGAAGTGTCGTTGCACTGTTATGACTGACTGATGCGAGTGCATTTCAAGCATGACATACGCTTTCTCGGCTCCTGTCACCATTTTGTCTCACTGCGCTCTCGAGCGCTCTGACGGCAGAAACCTGAAGTGAGGCTTCAGCCGAACAAAACTTTGAGTTTTTCTACGTATCTGTAGTGTGTCGTGACCATATGTCAATCAATGGAGCTACAGTGAATTTATGAAATCGCTTCAATCATTTGTAATAGCCCTGTACATATCCCCCTCCTCAGATCGAACACGCAGTATTTTATACATAACCATTATGTACATTAATATCGCACTAGTAACAATCCACACTTCAAAAGTAATCATGTACTACATAAAATTTTATACACAGTTTCCTCTTTTTTTCTTTATAAATCCTTGTACTCTATAGGCTTTCCACTGATTCTTTACTCTACTTTGTTTTTAGAACATAAGCCCCTATTTATGATTTAATTCTGCATTTCTCTTACTTATAAATGGTGAGGACTTTCTCTTCAGGTCCAATCATAAATTCCAGATATTATGGACATTTAAATATTTCATCCTGTATTATAATTTTTTGTACTATTTTTCCTTAGTACTGACTAGTATCATTATTCATAGTAGTTTGTATTCTGGAGGAACTCTGGGCAAATGAAAGTGTTCTTTCCAACACTCATGTTGTTGTTGTGGTCTTCAGTCCTGAGACTGGTTTGATGCGGCTCTCCATGCTACCCTATCCTGTGCAAGCTTCTTCATCTCCCAGTACTTACTGCAACCTACATCTTTCTGAATCTGCTTAGTGTATTCATCTCTTGGTCTCCCTCTACGATTTTTACCCTCCACGCTGCCCTCCAATGCTAAATTTGTGATCCCTTGATGCCTCAGAACGTGTCCTACCCACCGGTCCCTTCTTCTTGTCAAGTTGTGGCACAAACTCCTCTTCTCCCCAATTCTATTCAATACCTCCTCATTAGTTATGTGACCTACCCATCTAATCTTCAGCATTCTTCTGTAGCACCACATTTCGAAAGCTTCTATTCTCTTCTTGTCCAAACTGTTTATCGTCCATGTTTCACTTCCATACATGGCTACACTCCATACAAATACTTTCAGAAACGACTTCCTGACCCTTAAATCTATACTCTATATTAACAAATTTCTCTTCTTCAGAAACGCTTTCCTTGCCATTGCCAGTCTACATTTTATATCTTCTCTACTTCGACCATCATCTGTTATTTTCCTCCCCAAATAGCAAAACTCCTTTACTACTTTAAGTGTCTCATTTCCTAATTTAATCCCCTCAGCATCACCCAACTTAATTCGACTACATTCCATTATCCTCGTTTTGCTTTTGTTGATGTTCATCTTATATCCTCCTTTCAAGACACTGTCCATTCCGTTTAACTGCTCTTCCAAGTCCTTTGCTGTCTCTGACAGAATTACAATGTCATCAGCGAACCTCAAAGTTTTTATTTCTTCTCCATGGATTTTAATATGTACTCCGAACTTTTCTTTTGTTTCCTTTACTGCTTGCTCAATATACAGATTGAATAACATTGGGAAGAGGCTAAAACCCTGTCTCACTCCCTTCCCAACCACTGCTTCCTTTTCATGCCCCTTGACTCTTATAACTGCCATCTGGTTTCTGTACAAATTGTAAATAGCCTCTCTCTCCCTGTATTTTACCCCTGCCACTTTTAGAATTTGAAAGAGAGTATTCCAGTCAACATTGTCAAAAGCTTTCTCTAAGTCTACCAATGCTAGAAACATAGGTTTGCCTTCCCTTAATCTATTTTCTAAGATAAATCGTAAGGTCAGTATTGCCTCATGTGTTCCAACATTTCTAAGGAATCCAAACTGATCTTCCCTGAGGTCGGCTTCTACCAGTTTTTCCATTTGTCTGTAAAGAATTCGCGTTAGTATTTTGCAGCTGTGACTTATTAAACTGATAGTTCAGTAATTTTCACATCTGTCAACACCTGCTTTCTTTGGGGTTGGAATTATTACATTCTTCTTGAAGTCTGAGTGCCCCTGTCCACACAGTATAGATCAGCCTTTCTTAGGTCTGTCTATCTGTCTTTTATATTCAGTAAATGCTGGTTGTGCTCCCTTTGTCCTGTATGAGTAGGCCTCATGGTTCCTTTCCCTAGTATATATGTTTATGTACACTATAATTAAATGTTTTCTGGTAAAGCTACAAATCTATTTTACACCTCTACTCCACTTCTTGATACTTCATTTAATCCCTGGAGTCCTCCCCTACTTTTCAACTTACACCTACTTCGTATACACTATGTCTTTATACACCATTCAATACATATGTTTACTTAGGTTATAAGAGCCCCATTATCCTACAAATCGTCAGAATATTTGTTAGGTTGACATTCCTTAATAATTACCCCAACTCATTTCTCTCTGACTTACATTCATTTTTCATCCTCATGCCTCCTTCTTATGTATACTCGGAAATCATTGCAGCTCTTATACTTATATATACATATGATATTGAATCATCATAGTTCTTATATGTATATATATTTCCCAATTAATGATATGAATATAATAGCGGGAAACATTCCACGTGGGAAAAATATATCTAAAAACAAAGATGATGTGAATTATCAAACGAAAGTGCTGGCATGTTGATAGACACACAAACATACACACAAAATTCAAGCTTTTGCGACCAACGGTTGCTTCATCAGGAAAGAGGGAAGGAGAGGGAAAGACGAAAGGATGTGGGTTTTAAGGGAGAGGGTAAGGAGTCATTCCAATCCCGGGAGCGGAAGGACTTACCTTAGGGGGAAAAAAGGACAGGTATACAATGGCGCGCGCGCGCGCACACACACACACACACACACACACACACACACACGCACGCACACACACACGCGCACCCACACAAACACAGACAGACATTTGTAAAGGCAAAGAGTTTTGGGCAGAGATGTCAGTCGAGGCGGAATTACAGAGGCAAAGATTGTTGAATGACAGGTGAGGTATGAGCGGCGGCAACTTGAAATTAGCGGAGGTTGAGGCCTGGTGGGTAACTAGAACAGAGGATATACTGAAGGGAAAGTTCCCATCTCCGGAGTTCTGATAAGTTGGTGTTAGTGGGAAGTATCCAGATAACCCGGACGGTGTAACACTGTGCCAAGATGTGCTGGCCGTGCACCAAGGCATGTTTAGCCACAGGGTGATCCTCATTACCAACACTGTCCGCCTGTGACCATTCATGCGAATGGATAGTTTGTTGCTGGTCATTCCCACATAGAAAGCTTCACAGTGTAGGCAGGTCAGTTGTAAATCACGGGGGTGCTTTCACACGTGGCTCTTCCCCCTGCGGGTCCGGGGATTAGAATAGGCCCGAGGTATTCCTGCCTGTCGTAAGAGGCGACTACAAGGAGTCCATCCCCCTCACGGGGGTAGTTAGCGCCTGCGTCCGGAGACGGACGGTTCCACGACCTATAATTGTGGTCCTTTTGGTTTTTCACTTCTCATTTCTTCCTTCCTTTTGTTGGTTTCTATCTTTGCTCTTCTCCACCTCACTGTCTTCCTTACTCTTTCCCTTGACTTCTCCTTGCCTTCTCATTGCCTTCCTCTCCTTGCCTTCTCATTGCCTTCCTCTCCTTGCCTTCTCATTGCCTTCTTTTCCTTGCCTTCTTTTCCTTGCCTTCTTTTCCTTGCCTTCTCATTGCCTTCTTCTCCTTGCCTTCTCTGGTCTCCGCCTTGGCGTTTGAGACAGTCTGTCCTCTTTCTCCCTCTCTCTCTTCTTTTTCCTCTTCTTCCTTCCTCCCTGTGCGTGCCTGAAGGCCGACCCACGCGTTCGCACGCGTAGCCGGTTACGGGGTAACGCGTAATTCCCCGCCCTGGGTAGACATGTAAGGCACGCGCGTACCCCCTGGTAAAGGCCAGGCCCGGGGAGGGGTGATTGCCTGAGCTGATACCTTCTGACCATGCCGATTGGTCCCTCCGTCTGTTTCTCAGGAGGTGTGACCTGAGGTGTAAACATTCACCTAAGGTGGGAGTGCCCTCTGAGAGGGTCCCCACAAGGAAGGAGCGCGCCATCGGAGACGCTGGCAATCATGGGGGATTCCTCCGCAATGGATTCTACTCCATCTCTCTCGACTTCCGCCCAAAAATGGAAACGTGACCAGCCACCAGTGACAAAAGTACTATCGCCTGCCACACAGTTCCTCGTCGTTTCTCGATCTGAGGACGGAAAGGATTTTTCCTCTGTCAACCCTTTCGTTATCCAGAAGGGCGTAGATGCCATAGCCGGATCTGTCAAATCTTGTACCAGGTTGCGTAACAGTACCTTATTACTAGAAACTGAGAGTGCCTTTCAGGCACAAAAACTGCTTCGGGCCACACTCCTGTACACGTTCCCTGTCCGGGAGGAGGCCCACCGAACTTTGAATTCGTCTCGTGGTGTAGTCTATACTAGCTCCCTTGACGGATTGACTGACGAGGAGATTCAATCTTTCCTCTCTGAGCAGGGCGTGACGGCTGTCCATAGGGTCATGAAAAAGGTCAACAATGACCTTGTACCGACCCGGACACTTTTCTTGACCTTCGATAGTGTTAAGCTGCCATTGCGCATCAAGGCGGGCTACGAGGTTATTTCTGTTCGCCCCTATGTCCCGACACCTACGCGCTGCTACCAGTGTCAGCGTTTCAATCACACTCGACAGTCTTGTTCCAATGCGGCTAAATGTGTCACTTGTGGCAGGGATGCCCATGAGGGTGACTGTCCACCTCCGTCTCCTCGTTGTGTGAACTGTCAGGGTGACCATGCCGCCTCCTCCCGCGACTGTCCTGTCTATAAGGAAGAACGCTGTATCCAAGAAATTCGGGTCAAAGAGAAAGTGCCCACCTCGGCTGCTCACAAGCTATTGGCTAGTAGGAAGCCCTCGCTGCTCCCAGCGGGGAAATACAGTACTGTCCTCGCCTCTCCTCGGACTACCAGGGAGGTAGCAACCCAGACATGCGATCTGACCTTCAGCACCACGGTCGTCCGTTCGGCCAGTGCTAAGATCGCGCGGTCGACGTCTCCTCTTCCTCCCATTACCCCACAGACACCAGCCCCTTCATCAGCTTCTGCTAAGACGAAGACCCCGAAGTCAGATGCACGGGCCTTCAAGAAGGAACCATCCCGTGCAGACTTCCTACGTACCTCGACCTCCCAGCCTTCGACCGGTACTTCCACCAAACGTCCTTCCAAAAAGGCTCATAGGAAGCACAGTTCTCCTTCTCCGCCACGGCGCATTTCTTCTCCTGCGCCACCCAGCGGTTGCCACCCCAGGCCGTCATCCGTTTCGCCTGGCCGCACCGCTGGTAGCCGTACATCTGGCCGTTCACCGGCGGAGGAAGCTCCCCCTCCCGGCCATCCTCCCGAGATGGCCGATGAACCTATAGACCCAATGGACGATGACTGTCTGCCTACTGATAGCGGCGGCAGTGCTCGCTCGAAGCCAGGCCCTCAGCGGCCTTAGAGGTGACCCCTTCTTTCATCTTCCTTTTCTTCCGATGGCACTTATTCACTGGAATATTTGCAGCATTCGCTTCAACCGAGAGGACTTGAAGTTGCTGCTCCGCTTGCACCGTCCGCTCGTCGTAGCCCTCCAGGAAACAAAGCTACGCCCATGCGATCAAATTGCCTTGGCACACTACACCTCTGTGCGTTTTGACCTACCCCCTATGGTAGGTATCCCAGCTCATGGAGGGGTTATGTTGCTGGTCCGGGATGATATTTACTACGATCCCATCACGTTGCACACCGGCCTGCAGGCAGTTGCCATCCGCATTACTCTCCCCACGTTTACGTTTTCCTTTTGTACCGTTTACACTCCATCGTCATCTGCCGTTACCAGGGCAGACATGATGCAACTTGTTGCTCAGCTACCTGCACCATTTTTGTTAACTGGAGACTTTAATGCCCACCATCCCCTTTGGGGCTCTCCAGCATCCTGCCCGAGGGGCTCCTTGTTAGCAGACCTTTTCAACCAGCTCAATCTTGTCTGCCTCAATACTGGCGCCCCTACTTTTCTTTCGGACACATCTCACACCTATTCCCATTTAGACCTCTCTATATGTACTCCCCAACTTGCACGCCGGTTTGAGTGGTATGCACTTTCTGATACATATTC
This sequence comes from Schistocerca cancellata, assembly GCF_023864275.1. Classification (NCBI taxonomy): domain Eukaryota; kingdom Metazoa; phylum Arthropoda; class Insecta; order Orthoptera; family Acrididae; genus Schistocerca; species Schistocerca cancellata. The sequence goes on from NC_064626.1 coordinate 179,637,951, forward strand.
GAGCGACCACTTCCCATGTGTTATCCATCTCCTGCAGCATACCCCCTCTCCGTGCTCCTCTAGTTGGACCATCTCCAAGGCAGACTGGGGGCTCTTCTCTTCCAGGGCGACCTTTCAGGATCAAACCTTCACAAGCTGCGATCGTCAGGTCGCACACCTCACGGAAGTCATTCTCGCTGCTGCTGAATATTCCATCCCTCACCCTACTTCTTCTCCACGTCGCGTACCGGTCCCCTGGTGGACCGCAGCATGTAGAGACGCTTTACGTGCTCGTCGACGTGCTTTACGCACATTTAAACGCCACCCTACAGTGGCGAATTGTATCAATTATAAACGATTACGTGCTCAGTGTCGTCGTATTATCAAAGAAAGCAAGAAAGCCAGCTGGGCTGCTTTCACAAGCACCTTCAATAGTTTTACTCCTTCTTCTGTTGTCTGGGGTAGCCTGCGCCGGCTATCTGGCACTAAGGTCCACTCACCAGTTTCTGGCTTGAAGGTCGCGAATGACGTCCTTGTGGCCCCTGAGGCTGTCTCCAATGCCTTCGGCCGCTTTTTCGCAGAGGTTTCGAGCTCCGCTCATTACCACCCTGCCTTCCTCCCCCGCAAACAGGCAGAGGAGGCTAGGCCACCTAACTTCCGCTCCTCGAATTGTGAAAGTTATAATGCCCCATTCACCATGCGGGAACTCGAAAACGCACTTGGCCGATCACGGTGCTCCGCTCCAGGGCCTGATTCTATTCATATTCAGATGCTGAAGAACCTTTCTCCTGCGGGTAAAGGTTTTCTTCTTCATACATACAATCGCATCTGGATTGAGGGACATGTCCCGCATGCTGGCGCGAGTCTATTGTTGTCCAGATTCCTAAGCCGGGGAAGGACAAGCACTTGCCTTCCAGTTATCGACCTATCTCGCTTACCAGCTGTGTCTGTAAAGTGATGGAGCGAATGGTTAACTCTCGATTGGTTTGGCTGCTCGAGTCTCGACGCCTACTTACCAATGTACAATGTGGATTTCGTAGGCGCCGCTCTGCTGTTGACCATCTGGTTACCTTGTCGACCTTCATTATGAATAACTTCTTGCTGAAGCGCCCGACCGCGGCTGTGTTCTTTGATTTGGAGAAGGCTTACGACACCTGTTGGAGGGCGGGCATTCTCCGCACCATGCATACATGGGGCCTTCGCGGTCGCCTCCCTCTTTTTATTCGTTCCTTTTTAATGGATCGACAGTTCAGGGTACGTGTGGGTTCTGTCCTGTCCGACACCTTCCGCCAGGAGAATGGGGTGCCACAGGGCTCAGTTTTGAGCGTCGCTCTCTTCGCCATCGCGATCAATCCAATAATGGATTGCCTCCCAGCTGATGTATCAGGCTCCCTTTTCGTGGACGATTTTACCATCTATTGCAGTGCGCAGTGTACACGTGTCCTGGAGCGCTGTCTTCAGCGTTCTCTTGACCGTCTTTACTCCTGGAGTGTCGCCAATGGCTTCCGTTTTTCTGCCGAGAAGACGGTCTGTATTAACTTCTGGCGCTACAAAGAGTTTCTCCCACCATCCTTACGACTCGGTCCCGTTGCTCTCCCAATCGTGGAGACAACCAAATTTTTAGGCCTTACATTTGACAGGAAACTTAGCTGGTCTCCACATGTGTCATCTTTGGCCGCCCGTTGTACCCGTTCTTTAAATGTCCTCCGTGTTCTCAGTGGTATGTCGTAGGGAGCGGATCGAACCGTCCTACTTCGTCTATATCGGTCGATCGTCCGCTCCAAGCTGGATTATGGGAGCTTCGTATACTCCTCTGCACGGCCATCCATCTTACGCCGCCTCAACTCCATACAACATCGGGGTTTACGACTTGCGATCGGAGCATTTTATACTAGTCCCGTAGAGAGTCTTCATGCTGACGCTGGCGAATTGCCACTCACCTACCGGCGCGATATACTGCTTTGTCGGTATGCCTGTCGGCTACTGTCAATGCCCGACCATCCGTCTTATCGTTCCTTTTTTGACGACTCTCTCGACCATCAATACGGGTTGTATGTCTCTGCCCTGCTACCCCCTGGAGTTCGCTTTCGTCGCCTCCTTCAACACCTTAATTTTTCACTCCCTGCAACCTTTCGAGTGGGCGAGAGCCACACGCCACCTTGGCTCCAGGCTCAGGTCCGCGTTCACCTTGACCTCAGCTCGCTCCCAAAAGAGGTTACCCCCGGTTCGGTCTACCACTCCCGTTTTTTGGAACTTCGTTCGAAGTTCATCAACATGACTTTCATTTATACAGATGGCTCTAAGACCAATGACGGGGTCGGGTGTTCCTTTATTGTCGGGGCACAAAGTTTCAAATACCGGCTCCATGGCCATTGTTCGGTCTTCACAGCTGAGCTCTTTGCCCTCTACCAGGCTGTTCTTTACATCTGCCGCCACCGACATTCTGCTTATGTCATCTGCTCCGATTCCCTGAGCGCCATCCAGAACCTCAGTGATCCGTACCCGGTTCACCCTTTCGTACACTGGATCCAACGCTCTCTTCAGCAGCTGGTGGACGTCGGTTCTCCGGTTAGCTTTATGTGGGTTCCTGGCCATGTTGGTATCCCTGGGAACGAAGCTGCAGATGCCGTGGCCAAGGCTGCGGTCCTCCAGCCTCGGACAGCTTCTTGTTGTGTCCCTTCGTCCGATTTTAGCAGGGTCATTTGTCGGCGCATTTTATCGCTGTGGCATGCCGTTTGGGCTGCACTTACAGACAACAAGCTTCGGGCCTTAAAACCTCTTCCCGTGGCTTGGACGTCCTCCTCACGCCCTTCTCGGCGGGAGGAGGTAGTTTTGGCCCGGTTAAGAATTGGACACTGCCGGTTCAGCCATCGCCATCTGCTGACGGCTGCGCCGGCGCCGTTCTGCCCATGTGGGCACTTGCTGATGGTTCGACACATTTTAATGTCATGTCCAGATTTTAACACACTGCGCCTAGATCTTAACCTGCCAAGTACTTTCGATGCCATTTTAGCGGATGACCCACGAGCAGCTGCTCGTGTTCTTCGTTTTATCAATTTGACAAACCTCTCTAAGGACATTTGATGATGCTGTTTTTTAATCCTATGCCTGTCAGTCTGTCTTTTATCTTGTTTTCCCTTTTAGTTGTTGTTGTCAACTTGTGCCTCGCGGTGCATTCTTAGAGTAGTCAGGGCGCTAATGACCATTGACGTTGTGCGCCCTAAAACCACCAAAAAAAAAAAAAAAAAAACACATGGCTCTGCCTTTGATCGTGTACACCTTCTGGGTTACAGGACTGGAGTAGGTGGTGGTGGGAGGGTGCAGGGACAGGTTTTACACCGGGGGCGGTTACAAGGGTAGGAGCCAGAGGGTAGGGAAGGTTGTTTGTGGATTTCATAGGGATGAACCAAGAGGTTATGAAGGTTAGGTGGACGGTGGAAAGACACTCTTGGTGGCGTGGGGAGAATTTCATGAAGGATGGATGTCATTTCAGGGCAGGATTTGAGGAAGTCATACCCCTGCTGGAGAGCCACATTCAGAGTCTGATCCAGTCCTGGAAAGTATCCTGTCACAAGTGGGGCACTTTTGGGGTTCTTCTATGGGAGGTTCTGGGTTGAGGGGATGAGGAAGTGGCTCTGGTAATTTGCTTCTGTACCAGGTCGGGAGGGTAGTTGCGGGATGCGAAAGCTGTTTTCAGGTTGTTGGTGTAATGGTTCAGGGATTCCGGACTGGAGCAGATTCATTTGCCACAAAGAACTAGGCTGTAGGGAAGGGAACGTTTGATGTGGAATGGGTGGCAGCTGTCGTAATGGAGGTACTGTTGCTTGTTAGTGGGATTGATGTGGATGGACGTGTGAAGCTGGCCATTGGACAGATGGAGATCAACATCAAGGAAAATGGCATGGGATTTGGAGTAGGACCAGGTGAACCTGATGGAACCAAAGGAGTTGAGGTTGGAGAGGAAATTCTGGAGTTCTTCTTCACTGTGAGTCCAGATCATGAAGATGTCATCAATAAATCTGTACCAAACTTTGGGTTGGCAGGCCTGGGTAACCAAGAAGGCTTCCTCTAAGCGACCCATAAATAGGTTGGCGTACAAGGGGGCCATCCTGGTACCCATGGCTGTTCCCTTTAATTGTTGGTATGTCTGGCCTTCGAAAGTGAAGAAGTTGTGAGTCGGGATGAAGCTGGCTAAGGTAATGAGGAAAGAGGTTTTAGGCAGGGTGGCAGATGATCGGCGTGAAAGGAAGTGAAAGGAAGTGCTCCATCGCAGCGAGGCCCTGGATGTGCGGAATAATGTATAAGGAAGTGGCATGAATGGTTACAAGGATGGTTTCCGGGGGTGACAGATTGGGTAAGGATTCCAGGTGTTCGAGAAAGTGGTTGGTGTCTTTGATGAAGGATAGGAGACTGCATGTAATGGGTTGAAGGTGTTGACCTACGTAGGCAGAGATACGTTCTGTGGGGGCTTGGTAACCAGCTACAATAGGGTGGCTGGGATGATTGCGTTTGTGATTTTTAGGAAGAAGCTAGAAGGTAGGGGTGCGGGGTGTCGGTGGGGTCAGTTGGTTGATGGAGTCAGGTGAAAGGTTTTGTAGGGGGCCTAAGGTTCTGAGGATTCCTTGAAACTCCACCTGGATATCAGGAATGGAGTTACCTTGGCAAACTTTGTATGTAGTTACGTCTGAAAACTGACGCAGTCCCCCAGCCACATACTCCCAACGATCAAGTACCACGGTCGTGGAACCCTTGTCCGCCGGAAGAATGACAATGGATCGGTCAGCCTTCAGATCACGGATAGCCTGGGCTTCAGCAGTGGTGATGTTGGGAGTAGGATTAAGGTTTTTTAAGAAGGATTGAGAGGCAAGGCTGGAAGTGAGAAATTCCTGGAAGGTTTGGAGAGGGTGATTTTGAGGAAGAGGAGGTGGGTCCCACTGTGACGGAGGATGGAACTGTTCCAGGCAGGGTTCAATTTGGATAGTGTCTTGGGGAGTTGGATCATTAGGAGTAGGATTAGGATCATTTTTCTTCGTGGCAAAGTGATATTTCCAGCAGAGAGTACGAGTGTAGGACATTAAATCTTTGGTGAGGGCTGTTTGGTTGAATCTGGGAGTAGGGCTGAAGGTGAGGCCTTTGGATAGGACAGAGGTTTCGGATTGGGAGAGAGGTTTGGAGGAAAGATTAACTACTGAATTACGGTGTTGTGGTTCCAGATTGTATTGATTAGAATTTTGAGGTTTTGGTGGGAATGGAGCTGGAAGTGGGAGATTGAGTAGATGGGAGAGACTGGGTCTGTGTGCAATGAGACGAGATTGAGGTTTGCTGGAAAGGTTGTGAAGGATGAGTGAGTTGCCTTTCCGGAGGTGGGAAACCAGGAGATTGGATAGTTTTTTGAGGTGGAGGGTGGCACGCTGTTCTAATTTGCGGTTGGCCTGTAGGAGGATGCTCTGAACAGCCAGTGTGGATGTGGGAGAGGAAAGATTGAGGACTTTTATTAAGGATAGGAGTTGACGGGTGTGTTCATTGGCTGAGTTGATGTGTAGGTGAAGGATTAGGTGGGTGAGGGCTATGGATTGTCCAGTTTGGAATTGGTATAGGGACTGATGGAAAGAAGGGTTACAGCCAGAGATGGGAACTTTAAGTGTGAGGCCTTTGGGGGTAATGGCAAATGTCAGACAAGTCCGAGTAAATAAAATATGGGAGCGTAATCTGGCTAGGGCGAAGGCATGTTTGCGGAGGGAATGTAAATAAAACTTAATGGGGTCGTTGTGGGGATGTTGTGAGGGTGACATGGTATTAGAAGGTGGAAAGTGTAACATGAGGCTGAAATGAAAATGAAAACAAAAATATATGGGGAGAGATAAAGGTGAACTAGAAAGCAACTGGAGATCTGGTGTGAAAAAAGTCGAAAAAGTGTTGGTTAAAGCCGAGTTCGAGTCTCGGTTGGGCACACAGTTTTAATCTGCCAGGAAGTTTCATATCAGCACACACTCCGCTGCAGAGTGAAAATCTCATTCTGGAAACATCCCCCAGGCTGTGGCTAAGCCATGTCTCTGCAGTATCCTTTCTTTCAGGAGTGCTAGTTCTGCAAGGTTCGCAGGAGAGCTTCTGTAAAGTTTGGAAGGTAGGAGACGAGATACTGGCAGAAGTGAAGCTGTGAGGACTGGGCGTGAGTCGTGCTTCAGTAGCTCAGTTGGTAGAGCACTTGCCTGCGGAAGGCAAAGGTCCCGAGTTCAAGTCTTGGTCGGGCACATAGTTTTAATCTGCCAGGAAGTTTTAAAGCGAAAGTTATTAGAACTAGCCGAAATGGTTATTTAATAGGTGAAAGGAACTGTTTGTCAACTGGAAACAGTGGATTTCATAGCAGCGGTAGTGTTGAAAGCGGAAAAAAATGTTTTGGTTATGGTTTGGAAGTGGGTTACGTATTATTGAGTATATATAGGTGGGACAAAATTGTATGGTAGATTACGGTAAAAAGGAGAAGGTGAATACAAAGCGAAACTACTTGCAAAAACAGAAAGAGAAAGTAAGATGACAGAAAAGATGTCGAAATGCAAAAGTGACAATAACAAACGTAATTGTTGGGTTCAAATTAATGATATGAATATAATAGAGGGGAACATTCCACGTGGGAAAAATATATATAAAAACAAAGATGATGTGACTTACCAAACGAAAGCGCTGTCATGTTGATAGACACACAAACAATCACAAACATACACACAAAATTCAAGCTTTCGCAACCAATGGTTGCTTCATCAGGAAAGAGGGAAAGATGAAAGGATGTGGGTTTTAAAGGAGAGGGTAAGGAGTCATTCTAATCCCGGGAGCGGAAAGACTTACCTTAACCCACATCCTTTCGTCTTTCCCTGATGGAAAGAAGGGTTACAGCCAGAGATGGGAACTTTAAGTGTGAGGCCTTTGGGGGTAATGCCAAATGTCAGACAAGCCTGACAAAATAGAATATGGGTGCATAAACTGGCTAGGGCGAAGGCAGGTTTGCGGATATAATTTCCCCCTAAGGTAAGTCTTTCCGCTCCCGGGATTGGAATGACTCCTTACCCTCTCCCTTAAAACCCACATCCTTTCGTCTTTCCCTCTCCTTCCCTCTTTCCTGATGAAGCAACCGTTGGCTGCGAAAGCTTGAATTTTGTGTGTATGTTTGTGTGTCTATCAACCTGCCAGCGCTTTCGTTTGGTAAGTCACATCATCTTTGTTTTTAGATATATATATATATTTCTGACTCCCATACTAGTGTTTGGAATTTTTGGATACCCCAAACTATTGCTAATACGTCTTTTTCTGTGGCTGTATATTTTAATTCATGTTTGTCGAGATTCTGGTTAGCAAAAGCTATAGATCTGTGATTTGTACTTTCGAGACCCCACTCTCCTTGAAAATGTTCTGCTGCTATATCATAGTAAAGTATGAAATTTTAAATGTCTCACCCATAACCAGATAGTGTAATGTGTGTCATTCGACCAGTGTTCTTTTTACATTTTTAAATGCATCATTGGCCTCTTGGTCCCAAACCCATGGTATTCCCTTCTTTAATAAACATAAAAGTCTTAAGTCGTTCAGCTCTTGACTTCGTATATATCGTCTACAGTATCCAGCCATTCAATAAATCCCTTTGATCGTTTTATGTTCCTAGGGGGTGGACGCTCCTTAATGGCTTTTATATGTTCCGGATCTGGTCTAATTCCTTGCACTCCTACTATATGCCCTAAAAACATAATTTCTTGCCTCGCAAAGTGCGATTTAGACAATTTTACTGTAATACCTTTTTCATTAAACCTTTGCAGAGTTTTACACAAGGTCAGGCAATGCTCTTGCCAGGTAGATGAGATTAACAGTATGTCCTCTACATATATTATTAAATCCTTTAATGATTCCCTTCCTAATGCCTTGTCCAGTGAAAAGTATAAACACAGATACTGCGATATTTAGCCCAAATGGTAATACATTAAAATGATACAATTTCCCATCAAATAGAAATGCTGTATATTTCTTTGATTCAGGATGTAACCGTATTTGCCAATATCCAGCAGTCAGGTCCATCATGCTAAAATACTGATCTTTCTCAAATTTGGACAATAATTCATCAATTGTAATGGGTTGTCTTGTTCTGTCTCTATATGTTTATTCAAAGTACTCGCATATAGCACTAACCGCACAACTCCCATAGCCCTTTTTCCTACTGCCAAGGAGTTATTCATGATGCTAGACCTACGTTCTATTATGTTATTGTCAATCATCTTGTCAGTTTCTTCCTTAACTGCTTTTTTTAGACTTGCCGGTATTGGATATGGCTTACAGAAAAATGGAGTACTATCTGTGATTTTAAATTTGCATATATAGTCACTAATACTACCCAGACTATCGGAAAATACCATTTCATATTCCAATAGAATTTTAGATAAATCTAATTCTTGGTCATTGGTTAATATTGGAGATTCGTTTACTTTGTTTTGTATGTCAGCTCAATGTGATAAATGACTTACGTTATTGATTTTCGGTGCCAGTTGTGCTGTAGCTGATAATCTTGGACATCGATTCTCTGTTGTTCGTTTATCAATGTAGATGTCTGTCACAAACGGTATCCAGTATCTACTATCTCCTTTTTCAAAACATAGAAAATTTTCCTGAAAGTTTAAAATTACTTTATATTCCAACAGCCAATCTAACACAAATAAGATATCCCTGTTAATATTTTCTACTACTAAAAGTGTCTGATGAAATGGGATATCCCCAATGTTGCAGTTTACTTGGGTTTTGTATTTGACCATCTTACTTTTCATTCCAGTTATACCAACTATGTACACTTCAGTTACTGGCAACAGCAGTAAGTGTTGTTTAGCCTGTAATGTGTTAAAGAACGCTCTAGAAATCAGTGACCCCTCACTCCTGTAGTCTATAAATATGTTATCTTCAACATTCTCCACTTTTCCTACTATTATTGGTTGTGGATTATCGATAGTCAAGCTTGGTTCTTCTAGCAACAACCATTCTTTTGTTGGTATTTTATGAAATTAACATACCTATTATAAACCAAGCCTCCTCATGTATTTCTAGGACCTGGACCACGGCCCTGGATCCAGATCGCACTAAGTTTTCCTCATTATTGGTGATCACTGATTGGTTAACAAATTGTGGGATTACGTTATCATTTTGTACTCTTTTAATGGTTGGTACAAATTCTTGTGAAGTAACAGGGCCTAAATTTGAAGGTGGATGCTTCTTCTGATAATCTTCATTATCATTATTCCGGTTACATTGGTGTACTCTAGCTAAATTGGCCTCATGTCTCTTAAAATTGCTATTACTGTTATTACTACCTCTTCTGAAATTCTGATTTTCACTTTGATGCATGTTCTCATTGCGGTCTTTAAGGCATCTAGTGTATCTACAAAGGATAATAATTCTTCTACGGTTTTCCAGGCGCTACATAATATATCCTTCCTTGCGTAAATGGGTAAATGTCTTATTAAAATTCGCACCAACTCTTCAAAGTTAGCCACACATCTCTTAAAATTATTATTATTCTTTTTCTCAGCCGTTATGTCTGGTCACAAATGGAAAGTGACGCGGACCTTGATCAAGTGTGACTTCCTTTTAACTGTACGGTACATGTTACGTTGCATTTAGGAACTTCCAGGTAATTGAACATGTATCAATAATTATGGATTTATGTAGTTGTATATATAAGTTTGGATGTAGTTGTATTGCATTGATGTACTGGTGATATTGTGTGGTATGACTCCTGTAGTTGATAGTATAATTGGTATAATGTCAACTTTATCCTGACGCCACATGTCCTTGACTTCCTCAGCCAGTTGGATGTATTTTTCAATTTTTTCTCCTGTTTTCTCTTGTATATTTGTTGTATTGGGTATAGATATTTCGATTAGTTGTGTTAATTTCTTCTTTTTATTGGTGAGTATGATGTCAGGTTTGTTATGTGGTGTTGTTTTATCTGTTATAATGGTTCTGTTCCAGTAAAATTTGTGTTCATCATTTCTCCAGTACATTTTGTGGTGCATACTTGTATGTGGGAACGTGTTGTTTTATAAGTTTATGTTGTAAGGCAAGCTGTTGATGTAATATTTTTGCTACATTGTCATGTCTTCTGGGGTATTCTGTATTTGCTAGTATTGTACATCCGCTTGTGATGTGATCTACTGTTTCTATTTGTTGTTTGCAAAGTCTGCATTTATCTGTTGTGGTATTGGGATCTTTAATAATATGCTTGCTGTAATATCTGGCGTTTATTGTTTGATGCTGTATTGCAATCATGAATCCTTCTGTCGACTGTATATATTGCTTTTTCTTAGCCATGTGTTGGATGCGTCTTGATCGATGTGTGGCTGTGTTAGATGATATGGGTGCTTGCCATGTAGTGTTTTCTTTTTCCAATTTACTTTCTTCATATCTGTTGATGTTATGTGATCTAAAGGGTCGTAGAAGTGGTTATGAAATTGCAGTGGTGTAGCCGATGTATTTATATGAGTGATTGCTTTGTGTATTTTGCTAGTTTCTGCTTGTTCTATAAAGAATTTTCTTGAATTGTCTACCTGTCCATAATGTAGGTTTTTTATGTCGATAAATCCCCTTCCTCCTTCCTTTCTGCTTAATGTGAATCTTTCTGTTGCTGAATGTATGCGATGTATTCTACATTTGTGGCATTGTGATCGTGTAAGTGTATTGAGTGCTTCTAGGTCTGTGTTACTCCATTTCACTACTCCAAATGAGTAGGTCAATATTGGTATAGCATAAGTATTTATAGCTTTTGTCTTGTTTCTTGCTGTCAATTCTGTTTTCAGTATTTTTGTTAGTCTTTGTCTATATTTTTCTTTTAGGTCTTCTTTAATATTTGTATTATCTATTCCTATTTTTTGTCTGTATCCTAGATATTTATAGGCATCTGTTTTTTCCATCGCTTCTATGGAGTCACTGTGGTTATCCAATATGTAATCTTCTTGTTTAGTGTGTTTTCCCTTGACTATGCTATTTTTCTTACATTTGTCTGTTCCAAAAGCCATATTTATATCATTGCTGAATACTTCTGTTATCTTTAGTAATTGGTTGAGTTGTTGATTTGTTGCTGCCAGTAGTTTTAGATCATCCATGTATAGCAAATGTGTGATTTTGTGTTGGTATGTTCCAGTAATATTGTATCCATAATTTTAATTATTTTAAATGTTGGATAGTGGGTTCAGAGCAAGGCAGAACCAGAAAGGACTTAATGAGTCTCCTTGGTATATTCCACGCTTAATCTGTATTGGCTGTGATGTGATATTATTTGAATTTGTTTGGATATTAAGTGTGGTTTTCCAATTTTTCATTACTATGTTTAGGAACTGTATCAATTTAGGATCTACTTTGTATATTTCCAATATTTGTAGTAACCATGAGTGGGGTACACTATCAAAAGCTTTTGGGTAATCAATGTATGCGTAGTGTAGCGACCTTTGTTTAGTTTTAGCTTGATATGTCACCTCTGCATCTATTATCAGTTGCTCTTTACATCCTTGTGCTCCTTTGCAGCAGCCTTCTTGTTCTTCATTTATAATTTTGTTCTGTGTTGTATGTGTCATTAATTTCTGTGTAGTGACTGAAGTTAATATTTTGTATATTGTTGGTAGGCATGTTATGGGGCGATATTTAGCTGGGTTTGCTGTGTCTGCTTGATCTTTAGGTTTCAGATAAGTTACTCCATGTGTAAGTGTATCAGGGAATGTGTATGGGTCTGCAATGTAACTGTTAAATAATTTAGTTAGATGTCAATGTGTTGAGGTGAACTTCTTTAGCCAGAAATTTGCTATTTTATCTTTTCCAGGGGCTTTCCAATTGTGAGTAGAATTAATTGCTTGGGTGACTTCATGTTGCAAAATTATCACTTCAGGCATTTGTGGTATCATTTTGTATGTGTCTGTTTCTGCTTGTATCCACCGTGCATGCCTGTTATGTTGTACCGGGTTTGACCATATGTTGCTCCAGAAGTGTTCCATGTCTGTTATGTTTGGTGGGTTGTCTATTTCAATGTGTGTGTTATCTATTGTCTGGTAAAATTTCTTTTGGTTTGTGTTGAATGTTTGGTTTTGTTTCCTTCTATTTTCACTTTTTTTGTATCTTCTAAGTCGTTTGGCCAATGCTTGTAATTTCTGCTTCTTTTCATCTAATTGCTCTGTCGTTTCTTGTTGTGAGATTTTACCTAACCTTTTTCGTTTTTTTTTTTTTTTTACATTTCATTTCTTATAAATTGTGTTACCTGTCCGATGTCTTTTTCTCAGTTTTTCTATTCTGATCTGTAGCCTGTGTTGCCATGCTGGTTTTGTGGGTTTCTTCTGTGTGTTGGTTGGTTCTGATCTCTGCCTAGTGTGTATATTTAGCATAGTGAGTGCTCCTATATAAACCAGTAGTTGTAACTCTTCCATAGTTGTGTTTTCATTTATTCTGTTGTGTATGATTGTGTTGATAGTTTTTATTGTTGTTTCAACTTGTGGGTTATTTGGTGGTCTATGCAAGAATGGTCTAATGTCTGTATTTGTGTCTTTGTATTCTATATATGTCAGCTGAAAATTTTATTCTATATCTAACATGTGTGTCATTTCGTGTTCTATTTGTGCTTGTTCTGGTGGCTGTCTTAAGATTTCGTTTTCCTCTGACTGTTTAATTGATGCGTGTTGTTCTTTGTTTGTTTGCTCTGGGATGTTTGAGTCCATTACTGTATTTTCTTCTTCTTCTGATTGCACATTATTTTGTTCCAGTATTTGTTGTACTTGTTGTTTGATGTTTCCTAATTCTGACTGGGGTATCCTGTTATTTTTGATTATTACACGGATCTGATCAGCTAGTCGTTGTTCTGTTAAAAATTTTAATTCTGGGTATCTGGTAATAAATGTTGTGTATACTTGTGATCTGTATCCAGTTGTGTTGGTTCCTAGGTTTGTTGCTTGGTAATAACAGAACATGAGGTGTCGATTAACTTCATCTGACCATCTCATCCTCTGTCTTTGTTTTCCTTCTAGGATGGTTGCAGGAAGCATATCCTGCAAAACACCTCTATTTGGATTTAAATCATTTTCCAGTTGGCTAGCAGTGTTGTTACCATTGTGGGCGGGCATAGGGTTCAAGCGTCGTCCCCGACCATGATGGCGCTTGTCCGAGGCTTCTTTAGTTCTGTCCTGAACCAACTAATCACACTAAAAGGGGGGTTAGCCCAATTAGTGGTTTGTTCTTTTCGTCGCCTTTTACGACTGGCAGAACATACTGGAGGCCTATTCTTTTCCCGGGCCTCCACGGGGTAAAAAAATTATTATTATTATTATTATTATTATTATTATTACCTCTTCTATAATTCTGATTTTCACTTTGGTGTAGGTTCTCGTTGCGGTCTTTGTTTAAGGCATCAAGAGCGTCTAACAAGGATAATTATTCTTCTACAGTTATCTTTCCTAGTGTAGATGGGTAATCGCCTTATTAAAATTCAAACTAACCCCTCTTCCTCCATGGGATTGTCTAATTACTTTGCCCATGTCAAATGCTAGTTGGAATACTTTCGCATAGTACCCCACGCTCTGTTGTAATACTTTGGGTCCCACAACTTGGATATTACTTTTTCCTGGATGCTTGCTGATCAATACTTCTCCTTAAACTTCTTATGGAAGTCTGCCCAAGACGAAAAGTTTTCGATGTTTACTGTATCCCACTCTGAGGCCTCTCCTAATAGGTGCCCCACCGCAAGTTCAATCTTTTTTGAATCTTCCCAAGTCTTGGGCAAGGCTTGATTGAACCTTTCCAAAAAATGAGGAGGATGTACTTTCCCATCCGGCTTAATCTTAGGGAACTGTCTAGATAGCCCTGAATTTGTTCCCCATTGTATATTTATTGGTCCTGTGAACCATACACTGTACAGGGGTACAAAATGTAAATCTGTCATTACTTCACTGGTTAACACCATGTTAGGAGAAGTCACCTTCTTGTCTACCTTATCCTGAATAAGTTTGAATTCTTTCCATAAATTATCTATGCTTCTCTTAGTATCAATAAGTTCTCAAGCTAAATTTGAAAAAACGTTGTTGGTTACCCTCTCGGCAACTTTTTGGTCGATTATTTCCTGCCGTGCAGGAGTAGCCAAGCGGTCTAAGGCGCTGCAGTCATGGACTGTGTGGCTGGTCCGGGCGGAGGTTCGAATCCTCCCTTGGGCATGAGTGTGTGTGTTTGTCCGTAGGATAATTTAGGTTAAGTAGTGTGTAAGCTTAGGGACTGATGACCTTAGCAGTTAAGTCCCATAAGATTTCACACACATTTGAACATTTTTTGATTATTTCCTCTACCTGTTCCTCCAGATTAATTATATTTACTATGTCTGAAGTGGCTAGTTTCTCCTTAACATTTCGTTCCACGTCATCTACTCGAATGATCATGCCTGCAATTTGTGATTGGATCATAGGTTGTAATTTATCCTATTTTTCCAAACACACTCTTAAGGTGTGCAACCTCTGCTCCACAGCATCGAATGTAACATTGCATATGCTTTGAAATGATCCTAACTTTTTGCTAAGTTCAGTTTCTGCATTATTACATTTATCTTCAATATCAAATTCTAGTTTTTTAGCTAAATTCTGAAATTGCTCATTCTGTCTGTGGTCAAAGTCAGTACACAGTTGATTTACACGAGTATTCAAAGAACTAGTTAGTTCACTCCTTAAATCTAACTTCAGATTTCCACCTTATTATTTAGAGTGTCAAATTCAGTCTTTATTAAAGATATATTTGTTGCTTGACTGTTCAAGGTTTCACTCTGGTTACTTAAAACTTCACTCTGAGCATCTAATTTAATATTTAATTGGGTATTCACCAAATCTAACTTAAGACTTTGAGCATTTAAAACTGCACTCAGTGCTTCTAAATTTTTACTTAAAGTATTAATTTGGGCATATGATTCTGTTCTTTGGTTATCTAATTTAAAAGTGATTTAATTAAATTTGCTATTTCAGACCAGTGTGACATTTCCCTTGTCACTTTAATAGCTGCGGCTGGTTCTGCTAGTTGCTGTTCTTGATCCATATTCTTTCTACTTTTAGATCGAGTTATCATAAAAAAAAAACCTCACTTCTAAATATACTAACTATAGTATTTGAATGGTATCTGTAACTTTCTATTCAAACAATCATTGTCTCTTGCTCACCCGGCGTAGAGTTTTAGGCTGTGTCGGTGAGCAGGTGTAGAATCAGCACCGGTGAACAGCTTGGATGCCGGCGACGTCGAATGTTGGTTTCATCATCGACGTTGGCTGCGATGTGTGTGAGACCTGTTTACTCTCCACACCAAATCTTCTTAGTTGAGGTATTCTGAGCATAACTCCTCTAAAGGTTGAGGTCTTCTCTCTGTTCTTTTGACATTAGTACTTTCTTACGTCTTTTACTGTGTTACATTTGCAACTTTCTTCCTTTTAGTTTCTTGGACTCAATCCAATTACTCGAAACAATTCTCATATCTTGTTATGCCTGGTTGCTATGGCAACTCAAAATATCTTCTTCCTTTTTCCATCTCAAAATTCCTGTTTTCTTCGGGTCCTGTCACTTAGGTCGCCACGTTCTAACAGTTTCAGCGACAAGAGAAGCGGTGCAAAACTGGATGGTGGACTTCACACTTCTCTTACTACAGCTGACTTACTTGAAACGTTCAGCTGATCTTCTCTGAGAATGCGGCTGCGTCAGTCTCCACAACTTCTTCTCTGAAGAAATAATGCTGGTTAGAGCGACTAACAAATACACTCTCTCTCTCTCTCTCTCTCTCTCTCTCTCTCTCTCTCTCTCTCTCTCACGCTCTCGCTCTCTAGAAATAACTAGGTACCCTCATACTTTCAGTTAAGTTCAGGTATATTTTCACCTCCACAGGTTTCATATAAACATACAAATTCTTGCAAGTCAACTACAATGATACCTGTTAGATAATATTAAATATAATTACATTGTGGTGGGTTTCATAACCACCAGAAATTCAAAAACAGGTCTTGCTTCTTGCAAGTCTAACACCAAGATTAAGAAAAAATTTCTAGACAAACCATGTTTCATTGTGCATAACAAATACAATCATTACACCGTCAAAGAATAACACGTGCTTGCTCCTTGTACATCACATACAGCTTCTATGGTGTGAGCGGCAAACACTTCTCGGCGTCACTCGTCTGACGTAGTTCCTGTCCTCCCAGGACCAACGTCCATCCTGCACACACAGACATGTGTTGGGCAGTAAATAGACTCTCTCTCATGCTTATCTTTAAAATATCGTGTGTTCGAGGCGGCAGAAGGTCAAGTGGTTCCAGAATTTACGTGTAAATTCTCGAAGCACTACAATGCATTAATTTTGTCCCCGCCTTCCAGTGCATCAGTCGCTGCCTGTTGGTCACTGAGTGAGATGCTGCACAACATGTTCATTGGATTACCGATTCTCTCAAGGTGACAACATGTTGAGCAAAGATACTGTGTCAAATTTTGTCAAAAGCTGGGTGATTCTCAAAGCGAAACAATTCGTAAGATTCAGCTGGTGTTTGGAGAAGGTGCGAAGGATGTAACACAAGGTGTTTGGAGAATATGCGAAGGGTGTAACACAAATAAAGGAGAGGTTCAACCGATTCAGAAATGGACGCACTTCATGGAGTGCAGCTGTTGTTGAGAGGGTGCAAAATTTGGTGATGGCAGGTCATTGTTTCTCTGTGCGGGAGATTGCCCAAGATGTTGGAGTGAGTAAAGACTCTGCACATGCAATGTTGCGTGATGATTTGAACATGCAGTGAGTGGCTGCGAAATTCATGCCCCAGTTGTTGTCGCTGCACAGGACCTTCTATACACCACCAACACTGATCCTGGGTTTCTGAACACTGTGATAACTGGAGATGAGTCATGGTTGTACGGGTACGACCCAGAAACAAAAAGTCATTCATTGCACTGGAAGCATACCAAGTCTCCAAGGCCGAAGACAGTGTGGCAGGTGCGAAGCAAAATCAAGGTGATGCTGACTGCCTTCTTTGACGTCCATGGAATTGTGCATCACGAATATGCACTGGAAGGACAAACAGTGACAAAGGAGTACTATCAAGATGTTCTCCATCGACTCCATGACGCAGTTCGGCGCAAAAGACCAGACATGTGGACAGCGAAAAACTGGCAACTGCATCATGACAACACTCCTGCACATTCATCCCACTTGATCCAAAATTTCTTGACCAAACATGGAATTACAGCCGATTGCCAACCTCCCTACTCTCCAGACAATGCTCCTTGTGACTTCTGGTTGTTTCCAAAATTGAAGATGCCACAGAAAGGATCCCGTTTTGAGAGTACAAAAGAGATAATGTGGAACACGACAACAGAGCTGAACACCATTCCAAAAGAAGACGTCCAGTGGTGTTTCCAGCAGTGGAAGGATCGATGGGCTAAGTGTGTGCAAGCACTAGGGGCCTTCTTTGAAGGGGATTAGGTTCCCAACCCTGTCAGGTATTCAAAATATTTTTTCTGGCCAAAGGTTGGAAAGTTTTTAGACAGGCCTCGTATTGCACAAATGACACCCAATCACCTGACCACGTTCGAAGTCTTTGAGTTCTGCAGAGCCGCCCATTGTGCTCTCTCACGATGTCTAATGACTACTGAGCTCACTGATATGGAGTACCTGGCAGTAGGTGGCAGCTCAGTGCACTTAATACGAAAAACTTATGTTTTTGGGGATGTCCGGATACTTTTTATAACATAGTGTATGTATTTCAGTAGAACACATTAACATATTGCACAGACAAACTTGTCACAAAACCAGATGCTCAAGTAGTTCAGCCATTTACAATTAGCCTAAAAGGCAAAATACATACCCAAAAAAGGTAAAATCCAAAGCAGCCCAGCACAAAACCAACAGATAGTAGGTAAATATTAGCGGGTATTCTCTGAAACGAAACTAGAAATATATGCTATCGAAGTGGGAAGTTATCTTACTTCTCCACTGACTGCCCAACTTGTCACCAAAACAGAGAAACAGGACAAAAGAAAACACCTTATGATTAATGGTGGTCTTATACTGCAGTTGAATGTAAACTGTTTAAAACCATAAGTGGATGAAATAAACCTTTCAACACAAAAGCCCTCTTGTCTATAAATAGAAGAGACATATTATAACCCTATGCTAAAGGCTACAGTATACACAAGAAACTTGCTGAGTATGCTAAGGATAACGGGCAGTATTTATCGATAATACATGCAATCTCATATTCGTTACACTTGCCACACATCTATATAAGCAGTAGCTGTCCAGGTTTATACGCAATTTTTGTGTGTGTGTGTGTGTGTGTGTGTGTGCGTGTGGGCACGTTCGCGTTCGGGTTCACCTGTACCTCTCACTTCTTGAATCTGTGGATAATTAGGCACTTGAGGTTCTAATCCCTCCCTCCTTGTCGCTGCATCCTCCTCATTACATGCATTGGGACATTAATAATATTGTGAAAAGGATAGAGTGCTACTCACCGTAGAGAGGAGATGTTAAGTTGCAGACAGGCATGGTGAAAAGGCTACTATCCATCTCAGCTTTCAGCCAAGAGGCTTTCTTCTAAACTAGAAAACACACACACAAAAGAACACGCATGACCACTGCCTCTGGGCACTGTGGCCAGAGACAGTGATCGTGTGTGTGTGTGTGTGTGTGTGTGTGTGTGTGTGTGTGAGAGAGAGAGAGAGAGAGAGAGAGAGAGAGAGAGAGAGGAGGGGGGGGGGGAGTTTGCTTGTGTGAATATATGTGTGTTTCAGCCAATTTCTTACCCCGTTAGAGGCTGGGCGACCTATGACAGCAGGCACATCAAATTCCAGGTCTGCTGCAATAATTGCACATCTTTTTATATTCGTATGACTATCAGGCAGCTGTCTATCTCAATGAACAGCCACCGCCAAACGGTGGCCAAGAGCAAAGTGGACCACCCCTGTGGAACAATATGCAGCTGAATATAACATGCTTGATTTTTTACCACCCAGGCCATCTGCATCATGCCCTCCACCAACAGCTTTTCTGAGCTGCATGGATGGGAGTTACCTTACAACACATTCTCTGCCCCTGAAATTATCCTGGCTTCGACCCTCACGGTAACCTACTGTTTCTACACACTGCAGTCAGTAATTTACATTACCGTTGTCCTATAACCACCTCCAAATCCTTGTCCCCACGCCCTCATTGTACTCGCTCTCCCGCCAGTGCACACACCCAGTGTTCTCCTCTCTGTGCCCCTCTCCTTTTCCACTCCCCACTCTCCCCCGCCTCCCAACACTGCCTCTGGCAGCCTCGTCCTGCCACTTTCTACTCACTGCACACTAAGCCAGAGAGCACTCTCCCCCCCCCCCACCCCCCCCCCCCACTCATACTCTTATTATGCCTCCCCCTTTCCTGCGCCACTCCCACTTGGTGCTTTCATTCAATGCAACAGTTGCTCTTTGGGTAGAGCAGTTGGAGATAATGGTTATGTGGCGTGTGAGGTGTGCCTGCTTGTGTGAATTTGTGTGTGTGGTGTGTGTGTGTGTGTGTGTGTGTGTGTGTGTGTTTTCCTTTCTTTTCTGAAGGCTTTGGCTGAGAGCTTAGAGTGTAACACCCCTTTTCATTGTGCCTGTCTGCAACTCAACATGTCGTATTTACTAGGAGTAGCAATCTATTCTTTTCATATTTTGTGTGTGTTTTTTTATTTTAAGAAGAGACCTCTTGGCCAAAAGCTAAAATGTATAGCCGTCTTTTTTGTTGTGTTGATATGCAACTCAATGTGTCCTCTATAAGGCAAATAGCAACCTATCCGTCTCATGATTTATTGTTGTTCTATATCTTGGACTTTGTCGTAGGGGACTTAACATTTACTTTGGTGGGAATCAGTTAATACCAGTGCTCCTCTTTTCAGATGATGTCTGCCATGTCTACTGAAAGAAAGTGACACACTTCATACCACTGACAGATCA
The DNA here is from genome assembly GCF_023864275.1 of Schistocerca cancellata. Classification (NCBI taxonomy): domain Eukaryota; kingdom Metazoa; phylum Arthropoda; class Insecta; order Orthoptera; family Acrididae; genus Schistocerca; species Schistocerca cancellata. Next base: position 179,657,909 of record NC_064626.1, read on the forward strand.
TCTCATTGATAAACCCAACATTTCGCTGTTTATTACTGTCTGATACTGTCCCTTCGAGAAGTGCAGAGGATTTGCCCTCTTAGTGTCAATTTTTCTCATGTGGATCCACTACCAATTTATCAGTGCTTCAGCACATGCTGCCAAGTCACCTAAATTGTTATTCAGAGGTACGCACTTTGGATGCTTTAGTGCTAGCTGTATTTGAATACAGATCCAGTATCCAGGACATGGTAGAACTTGTTACTGTTGTCATCCACAAGAGCTGATGTCTGTTAATCCTGGTAGATGGCTAGCCCCTGGTGGAGGTGATGAGGGATGCCATTTAGCTTTCAGGGCAGGTAGGTGGTATTGAGAAAGTTCTCTCACAATCTACTTGCTGATGACAACCTTACAGCCTTTTTCTGTATTTAGGCAGAATCCCAAAATAAATGGGAATTAGCTGAGAGGATAAGTTGGTCCTCAGCTCCAGTAACACCAAAGACTACAAGGGGGCATCACTTTTGTAAGAAGGAGTTGAAGCTTTTTGATACATATGGCTTGTAATACAACAGCAGTGCCAGACAAAGTGTACAAAGACATGTTGTGAATTTGGAATGCTGACCTCAAAAACTAGCTCCTCATGCGTTTTAATAAAATCTAGTCTGAGAGAGAATCATGAACCCCTGCCTGAAAACTGATGAAGATCACAATAGCCCAAGTAGTTACCTGTTGTGTAGTGAAGATAGAAGAGCAATCAATCAACAATACTGTTTGAGACTTCCTTGACTTAATAACTGCTTGAATGTTTCACGGGGTGTTGCATTGGTTGGTGTTGTGTAAATTGTGCAATATTGCCACAATGTAATTTTCAGGTGCTACTGATATGTTGTTGTGGTTCGCCAGTTATTGTGCTGGCTCATTAGAAATGAACAGATGCCAAGGGGTGGGTATGTAATGTATTTATAGAGGACATCAACATCCAGAGCGTCCTGCTGGAGAAACAGGCTGCAGTGTCCACAAGCAGTTGCAGGAAACACCCTACCACAAGCTGTGAACCCCAGTGTATGCTTGCAGACAAGGCTTTTAGCACCCAGTTTAACTGTCATAGCTTTGAGTCCTACATCTGTGTTAACGTGTCACATTGTAAGTCTGTGTCTGACAAGCTGCAATGCCACTGATGCTGTTTCTCATGTTTTGCTGAGTTGATGTGTGTATCTAATAACTTAACACAAATACAGAATATTTCAACTGCTTCTTTATTGATGGAGCCCAAGTACATGGAGCTGGATGAGAGGAGCTTTCACCTCTCCATAATTCATCCTTTGTTCAGGAACTAAACTGATAGAGGGCATTTTTACATCTTTTCAAACAAATGCTTACCTCAACTTATTATTTACTTAGAGACCAGTATTTTCAACAAACTGGTTGTGTTGCTGTGGATAGCCATCTTCCTCCCATAGTAGCCACTCTCTGTGGAAGACTTCACGGACGAAGCACTTCAATCAGCAGTTTTGAAACCGAAATGCTTCTGGAGATACGTAGGCAATGGATTTGTGGTATGGCCACAAAGGACAGCAGCATTTCTTTCATTTCTTGGAACATCTTAAATCCACAGCCAAACATCTGCTTCACCATTAAAATGGAGTGTTCTGGTGTCAAAAGTCAAGTGCTGGCATGATGGTCAGGAATGGGTAGAGCAGAGAGGGGCTGTAAAGAAGCAGCCAGCCAATAGTACTCTGACTGACCCAGGACGACACCGAGACAGCAGCAGCCTCTAGGCAAAGAAACATAAGGGCTGTGCTGTGTGGCTGCAGCCCGGTTGAAGACTAGTCGTTTTACGAGCCTCTACAGCAGCAACTTAGGGACTGTATTGTTTCACTTGTATTAGGAGTTGCGTATACTGATGAGATTTTCTTATTTTTGTCTGTTGCATATTGATTTTGACCCACCATTGAAAATTGTCAAAGTTAACTATTGTCATTTAACTTACAGTAGTAAAAATTCATTTATATGATTTGCTTGAGTTTTTTGTCTAGCGATGTGAGAAAGCAGGTGTTCCTAGACACCATATATCAGACGAGTGGGCAGGACACAGCATGAAGAAAAATGGAAATCTGTTTCTGGACATCATTGTTTGTAGAAATGAAGAGCGCTCCTTGGGCACAGCTCAGCAGGTGCAGCAGTGTATTACAGGCTCTTGTTCGTAAGCTTAGAGCTGACTGATTCAGAGACCCTTGGCATTAGAGGTTAACCATCCCTGCTTGGTGCTTGTCTAGAATCGGCATTCTGACAAGCAATGGATTTTGGCAGCATGCACAAAACCTCAAGAGCAGCCAGAAGAAATGGAGGACTCCATGAGGATGATGTTCTGCCTTATGTTGGTGGTGTACCCTTTAAAATTGGCAGACTGTTTAAGAAATATTTAATTAAGTGTGTTTCCTATCCTGCGGCACAAGTGCAAATGATGCTGAATTCTGTTAAAGGTGACCTAGATCTAAGGAGACCAGGTATATGTAAAATGATGTGCCAGTGTGAGAAATCATATATCAGCCAGACATGTTGCACTGTTGAAGACAGCTGCGATGAACATAGACCATCAGATCAGATTAGGTTAGTCAGAAAAATCTGCTGTTGGTGAACACTGTCTTGATATGGGACCACAGCTTGAACTACGAAGAGACCAAGATCCTCTTGTCCACTTGCACTTACTGGGACCCTATCATTAAAGAATCAATCCATATATGTATAGTTAAGGACTTATTTAACAGGAACACAGGGTTTCAACTCAGCAGAGCATAGGAACAAACATTGGCAGCATTAAGACATCCATCGGGCCACATACAAATGAGTATAACAAGTTAACACAGATGGTGAATCGAGGTCAAATCATTTGAGCCAGGTTCATATACCTTGCCCCTTGTGCATATTCCCACTTCCACAGCCTTGGGTCCAGTCTTTTTTGCACACTGCACATGCAGGTATGGCCCATTTCTCCAGCAGGAGGGTCTGGGAGTTGATGGCATCTACAATGATGGTACATCTCTACATCCTGTTGCCTATGCTTTTCTAACGTGCCATTGTGGAAACTGGTGACCAGCAACAGCAGTACATCAGTAACACCTGAAGATAAGTCTTGTGGAAATATTGTGCAGTTTATATAACACTAAACCCAAGCCCAATGCCTCTGAACCACTCAAGTGATCAACAAGCTCTTAGTTTGGTCTCTAAGAAGCAGAAAAAGTCTCAGTGTTCATTCAAAGCAGTTTGGATATGTTCCATTTAAGACTAGATCAGACGCCAAATTTTTTTGGAAAAAAAAAAAGAATCTCACTTTTTTTCCTTCTACATCTACATCTACATGATTACTCTGCAATTCACATTTAAGTGCTTGGCAGAGGGTCCATCGAACCACAATCATACTATCTCCCTACCATTACAACTCCCCGAACAGCGCGCAGGAAAAACGAACACCTAAACCTTTCTGTTCGAGCTCTGATTTCTCTTATTTTATTTTGATGATCATTCCTACCATATGTAGGTTGGGCTCAACAAAATATTTTCGCATTCGGAAGAGAAAGTTGGTGACTGAAATTTCGTAAATAGATCTCGCCGCGACGAAAAATGTCTTTGCTTTAATGACTTCCATCGCCAACTCGCGTATCATATCTGCCACACTCTCTCCCCTATTACGTGATAATACAAAACGAGCTGCCCTTTTTTGCACCCTTTCGATGTCCTCCGTAAATCCCACCTGGTAAGGATCCCACACCACGCAGCAATATTCTAAACAGAGGATGAATGAGTGTAGTGTAAGCTGTCTCTTTAGTGGACTTGTTGCATCTTTCTAAGTGTCCCTGCCAATGAAACGCAACCTTTGGCTCACCTTCCCCACAATATTATCTATGTGGTCTTTCCAACTGAAGTTGTTCGTAATTTTAACACCCAGGTACTTAGTTGAATTGACAGCCTTGAGAATTGTACTGTTTATCGAGAAATCGAATTTCAACGAATTTCTTTTTGAACTCATGTGGATCACCTCACACTTTTCGTTATTTAGCGTCAACTGCCACCTGCCACACCATACAGCAATCTTTTCTAAATCGCTTTGCAACTGATACTGGTCTTCGGATGACCTTACTAGACGGTAAATTACAGCATCATCTGTGAACAACCTAAGAGAACTGCTCAGATTGTCACCCAGGTCATTTATATAGATCAGTAACAGCAGAGGTCCCAGGACCTGATATCACTTCAGTTTTACTCGATGATTTGCCGTCTATTACTATGAACTGCGACCTTCCTGACAGGAAATCACGAATCCAGTCGCACAACTGAGACAATACCCCCATAGGCCCGCAGCCTGATTAGAAGTCGCTTGTGAGGAACGGTGTCAAAAGCTTTCCGGAAATCTAGAAATACGGAATCAACTTGAGATCCCCTGTCGATAGCGGCCATTACTTCGTGCGAATAAAGCAACGATGTTTTCTGAAACCATGCTGATTACATATCAATAGATCATTCCCTTTGAGGTGATTCATAATGTTTGAATACAGTATATGCTCCAAAACCCTACTGCAAACTGACATTAATTATATAGGTCTGTAGTTCGACGGATTACTCCTACTACTCTTCTTAAACGCTGGTGCGACTTGCGCAGTTTTCCAATCTGCAGGTACAGATCTATCGGTGAGCGAGCGGTTGTATATGATTGATAAGTAGGGAGCTATTGTATCAGCGTAATCTGAAAGGAACCTAATCGGTATACAATCTGGACCTGAAGACTTGCCCGTATCAAGCGATTTGAGTTGCTTCGCAATCCCTAAGGTATCTACTTCTAAGAAACTCATGCTAGCAGCTGTTTGTGTTTCAAATTCTGGAATATTCCATTCATCTTCCCTGGTGAAGGAATTTCAGAAAACTGCGTTCAGTAACTCTGCTTTAGCGGCACAGTCGTCAGTAACAGTACCATCGGCACTGCGCAGCGAAGGTATTGACTGTGTCTTGCCGCTTGTGTACTTTACACATGACCAGAATTTCTTCGGATTTTCTACCAAATTTTGAGACAATGTTTCTTTGTGGAACCTATTAAAGGCATCTCGCATTGAAGTCTGTGCCAAATTTCACGCGCCTGTAAATTTTAGCCAATCTCCGGGATTTCGCATTCTCCTGAACTTCGCATGCTTTTTCCGTTGCCTCTGCAACAGTATTCAGACCTGTTTTGTGTACCATGGGGGATCAGTTCCATCCTTTACCAATTTATGAGGTATGAATCTCTCAATTGCTGTTGCTACTATATCTTTGAATTTGAGCCACATCTCGTCTACATTTGCATAGTCAGTTCAGAAGGAATGGAGATTGTCTCTTAGGAAGGCTTCTAGTGACACTTTATTCGCTTTTTTAAATAAAATTGTTTTGCGTTTGTTTCTAGTGGATTTGGAAAAAACGGTATTGAGCGTAGCTACAACGACCTTGTGATCACTAATCCCTGTATCAGTCATGATGCTCTCTATTAGCTCTGGATTGTTTGTGGCTAAGAGGTCAAGTGTGTTTTTGCAACCATTTACAATTCGCGTGGGTTCATGGAGTAACTGCTCGAAATAATTTTCGGAGAAAGCATTTAGGACAATCTCAGAAGATGTTTTCTGCCTACCACCAGTTTTGAACAAGTATTTTTGCCAACATATCGAGGGAAGGTTGAAGTCCCCACCAACTATAACCATATGAGTGGGGTGTTTATTTTTTACGAGATTCAAATTTTCTCTGAACTGTTCAGCAACTAAATCATCAGAGTCTGGGGGTCGGTAGAAGGAGCCAATTATTAACTTAGTTCGGGTGTTAAGTATAACCTCCACCCATAGCAATTCACCCGGAGTATCTACTTAGACTTCACTTGAAGATAAACCACTACTGACAGACACAAGCACTCCACCACCAATTCTGCCTAATCTATCTTTCCTGAACACCGTCCGAGACTTTGGAAAAATTTCCGCAGAACTTATTTCAAGCTTTAGCCAGCATTCTGTACCTATAACGATTTCAGCTTCTGTGCTTTCTATTAGTGCTTGAAGCTCAGGGACTTTCCCAGCACAACTACAACAATTTACAACTACAATTCCGACTGTTCCTTGATCCAAGCACGTGCTGTATTTGCCATGCACCCTTTGAGATTGCAGCCCACCCCATACATTCCCGAGGCCTTCTAACCTAAAAAACCGCCCAGTCCACGCCACACAGCCTCCGCTACCCGTGTAGCCGCCAGCTGAGTGTAGTGAACTCCTGACCTATTCAGCGGAACCCAAAATCCCACCACCCTATGGCACAAGTCAAGGAATCTGCAGCCAACACGCTCGCAAAACCGTCTGAGCCTCTGATTCAGACCCTCCACCCGGCTCTGCACCTAAGGTCCACAGTCGGTTCTGTTGATGATGCTGCAGATGGTGAGCTCTGCCTTCATCTCATAAGCAAGACTGGCAGCCTTCACCAAATCAGATAGCCGCTGGAATCCAGAGAGAATTTCCTCAGATCCAAAGTGACACACGTCATTAGTGCCGACATGTGCCACCACCTGCAGCTGGCTGCACCCTGTGCTCTTCATGGCATCCGGAAGGACCCTTTCCACATCAGGAATGACTCCACCCGGAATGCACACGGAGTGTACACTGGATTTCTTCCCCTCCTTAGCCGCCATATCCCTAAGGGGCCCCATTGCGCGCCTGACATTGGAGCTCCCAACTACCAATAAGCCCACCCTCTGCGATTGCCCGGACCTTGAAGGCTGAGAATCATCCTCTGAAACAGGGCAGGCTGCTGCATCTGGCTCAGCCAGAGACAGCACCTGAAACCTGTTTGTCAGACGCACCGGGGAGGCTTTCTGATCAGCCTCTGGGGATATCTTTCGCTGCCTGCCATGCCGTGGAACGACCTCCCAATCAACCACAGGTGAGGGCTCAGCCCCACTGCGGGCAGCAACCGGGGCAACCACAGTGGCAGACCGATCTGGGGACAGACGGGATGAGGTTGACATCCCCGTGATACCCAAGTCCGGCTTCCCACAGTGGTGTCCATTGGCAACAGCCTCAAGCTGCACGACCGAAGTCAGCGCCGCCTGCAGCTGTGAGCGAAGGGGTGCCAACTCAGCCCTCATCCGAACACAGCAATCACAGTCCCTGTCCATTCTAATTGCTGTTGAACAACAGTTACTGAAACACGAGTCCGTGCCTAGATAATGCAAGGGAAACACGCAAAGAATGTATGAACTAACATGTACAAATGCCTAACAACTGCGCTATAATGTGCCTGAATTTACAATTACAGTAACTAAAACTCGAAATTACACCTCCTATACGATACTATGTAACAAATAAGTGAGCTAGGAGTATATGACTTGCTGCTGGCAGCTGCTTATCCAACGGCGGCAGGAAGCACACTGGTTGTGACCAACCGACACTGGCCATTCAAAACAAGAACAAAAGACAAACGACTACACAAATTTACACTATTCAGGTACTAAAGCGCGATGCTACAACTCTCAAATACTATAATACGCCCGAAATTTATGAACTAAACAATGCAAGTACCCAAAAACACAAGAATTAAACTATGTAACAAATAAGTGAGCTAGGAGTATATGACTTGCTGCTGGCAGCTGCTTATCCAACGGCGGCAGGGAGCACACCGTTTTTGCTCTATATAAATATTTGGGCTTTTATGAATATATTGGTGCTAAATTTTTGTAATAAATCAGTATAGTGTATGTTTTAAGTTTTACTTCACGCAACATAATGTCTGCATTGATCTTTGACCCCTTCAGATATATATTCAAATCTCAGAAACTATGTGATATAGAAGGCTGTGCTTTTGCTAATGTTCTCTTTGGACCTGTTTATCACAGATCGGATTAATGAAATATTCCTTGCTCATATGTCTCCACGGAGAGACACACAGTGTTAGAGAGGCATTTAACAATATTGTGAGTCTTTCTACGCATAAAAATTTATATGATAGGTGTGTGTGATGCAGTGATATCCTTCACTGATTGAATTCCTTAAGTATAAAAGTCCTGGATCTGCTGGAAATAAATATATAACAGAATACAGTAAGAATATTGACAACCACAGATTGATATAAAAATAAAAATTGTGGAAAGTATTAGTATAGTGGACCTGATTATATGGATGTATGATTAATGTTTTGAAAGTATATAATTGATGCTGTGTTGTAGAAAACACAATTCCAGATTGGAATATCGCAATATAAGGAAAAGGATAGATAGCTACTCACCTTAAAGATGATACTGATACGTTGAGTTGCAGACATGCACAATGAAAAGACTGTTCTGTTGCCTGTCAGCCAAAGCTGGCAGAAAAGGAAAAAAAGGAAAAACACACACACACAAGCAAGCACTCATTACATAGCAGGTCTGCTGAGAATGAAGAGTGCTGTCTGGGGAAGCATGTAGGGACTAAATGGAGGCATGACAAGACTGCCACCAAATGCAGTGTTGAAAGGTGTGAAGGAGTTGAAGTCACATTACAAAGCAGCATGATGACAAATAAGAATTTGTTGCATGTTATGTTTATTGTTCTTTTGTGTCCTCTTGATTTGAAGTGTAATAAGATTCACAGCACAGATTAGAAACTACATAAGTTGGTACAATGCCGTAACAACCAACCATACAGAGATGTTTTTTGGTATATAAACTCTTAGATAACTCACATTGCTCCTTTCGTGATTGCCAATGCTTAAAATACACACAATAAACATTGTTTTTTACCTGTTCAACGCTTTCTGCATCCCCCCCCCCCCCCCCCAAAAAAAACACAGTGGTGATTTTTCAATAAATTTAATTTGCAGGTGTAGACAGGGCACAACAAACTTTCAGCAACTAATTGAAAAGTGAGAATGTAGGGAAATCAGTAAAGAGAAAGTGTTTTGTTAGGTAGCTCCCATGGAAGATGTGTTGGCCAACTTTTTCAAGATGAAATAGGATCGGAATACCAAGTCATCAATTTTTTTATACCTGGTGCTAGTCTGGAGCAGGTGACAGAGGATTTAGGATCACTTTGCAAAGATTTCACTAAGGAAGACACTGTGGTTATAGTGGGTGGGGCAGGTAATAGTAGTGACAGATACTGGGTACAGTATAGAGTGTGACCTAGCAAAGATTACATTAGCATCGAAGTTGAGTTTGTATCTGTCCTTGCTGCCATGACCGACCTCATTTAAACTCTTCTGCTGAGAGAGTTAATTTGAAGTTGGAACGGCTGCTTATGTCGGATGCAGGGTCACACATTGGTGTGGTTCCTGTTGATTCTCTCAGTATGTGGGATTATACTAGGCATTGCCTTCACCTCAACAGGAGAGGGTAGGGTAAACTGGCTGGGAAAATAGCAGGAAAGTAAAAGGGGGGAGGCACTGTCATGAGTGATAAAATACCAGTCAGTGGTTATAGAGTTCAGAAAAGACCCTTTTTTAGGATAGGGAGGACAGAAATAAACCAAATTTTAAGAGAGGTTAGGATGGAGACAAACTTTCAGTTTGAGTAAGAAACCAAAAAACATAATTCTAGCTTATTACTTCAGCATAAACAGCTATTCGTTAAGAATTTTCAACAGTCAGCAGATACTTCAACTCTACCCAATTTTAACTCGGTCAATGTGAAATGTCAGCTATCTTTATTGCACCAAAATATTCGAGGACTGAGAAATAAAATTAATGAATTAATTATCTGCATAGATGAATCAGAGTCCTCAAACCCAGCTGACATAATCTGCCTCTCTGAACATCATGTGACCACTGGTATAGAACTTTTAAGTGTTACAGTGTTTAGGTTAGCATTCACTTTTGTAGAGCAGAAATGGAGAAAGGAGGAGCTGCCACATTCATCAGGAACTGTCATAAATTTAAGAACATAAACATTCGTAAATTTTGCCTAGAACAGCATATGGAAGAATGTGCAACAGAAGTAGAATTTCACAAAAAATCCTTCTTAATATTAAGTTATATCGAGCACCTGCAGGTAACTTTAATCTGTTCATAAACCACCTTGAAGCAGTACTGGCCCATTTAACAAGCAAAAACAAAGAAATAGTGGTTGCTGGTTATTTCAATGTTGATTTCCTTAAAGACTCTCCTAATAAGAACTTATTTGAGTTAGTAACACTATCATTCAATTTACTTCCCACTGTAAAGTTCCCCACTAGGATACCCAATTGCTCACAAACATCCATTGGTAATATCTTTATAGAAAAGTCCAATGAACAAAATTATATTACAAAACCAATAGTCAATGGCCTCTCAGACCATAACATGCAGTTCCTTCTGTTAAATGTTAATACTGCCTCTCAGACCATAATATGCAGTTCCTTCTGTTAAATGTTAATACTGAACAGGATATAAAACCTGTTGAATCTTAGCTCAAGAGGGTAACCAATAAGCCAAAAATTGATTATTTTAGGACACTCCTCAGAGACATTCATTTGACATGTTTACAGTGCTCATGGCATGAATGAAAAATATAACACTTTTGCTAATGAACACTGTTTTCCCCCAAAACTAACCAAGGTTAAAGCAAAGTCTACAAAGAAACCATGGATTACTCAAGAAATAGGGGTATCTTGTAAAACAAAAAGAAAGCTTTATCTGTCAATCTGAAACAGTTCTGATGTTGATGCTATAGCACATTACAAGAAATACTGCAAAATATTGAAGACTGTAATATGGACGTCAAAGCAAATATATTATAAGGAAAAGATAGTCACATGAGATAACAAAATAAAGACAATAGGGGATATAGTGAAGGAGGAGACTGGTAGAACCAGACATGAAGAGGGACAAATAGCATCAAGAGTAAATGATACATTGGTGACAGATGTGTATAGTGTTGCAGCACTTTTCAAAAACATTTTATAACTGTTACTGGAAAGGTGGGGTTGTCAGGTTCTGTAGATGCTGCTATGTAATACCTCAGACCAGACATTTCAAGGAACTTCCATAATATGAATTTGACCCTCACTACCCCAGCAGAAATAATGACCATCATCAAATCTTTAAAATCTAAAACATCTTGTGGGTATGATGAAATATCAACAAAGTTAATTAAAGAATGTGATTCTGAGTTAAGTAACATATTAAGCTATCTGTGTAACCAGTTGTTTATCAGTGGAATGTTTCCTGAATGGTTGAAATATGCCGAAGCTAAGCCACTGTTTAAGAAGAGAGATAAAGAAATAGCGTCAAATTTACCTTTTGCCAGCATTCTCAAAAATTTTAGAAAAAGTAATGTACAATCGCCCTTATAACCATCCCCCTAAAGGGTTCTGATATTGAGAAGGCCATCTACACAGTGAAAATGTACTTAATTCGTTAGACAAAAAACTGTAGGCAACTGGTATATTTTGTGATCTGTCAAAGGCATTTGACTGTGCAAATTGCAATATGCTTTTAAGTAAATTAGGATATTATGGTGTAACAGGAAATGGTGCAAAATGGTTCAAATCTTATATCTCTGGCAGGAAACAAAGGGTGTTATTAGGAAAGAGACATATATTAAGCTATTGGGCATCATCCAGCTGGGATCTTAGGGCCCTTACTTTTTCTCGTGTATATCAATGACCTTTCATTTGTAACATTACCACATGACAAGTTTGCTTCGTTTGCTGATGATACAAACATTGCAATAAATAGCAAATCAAGTGTAGTCTTAGAAAGATCGGCTAATAAAATATTTGTGGACATTAATTACGGGTTCCTAGCCAATTCTTTGTCACAAAACTTTGAAAAAACACACTACATGCAGTTCACAACTTGTAAGGGGTGCCCCACAAGTATGTGCCAAACATACAATGACAAGCAGATAGAAGAAGTGGACAGTGTTAAATTCTTGGGATTACAGCTTGATAATAAATTCAACTGGGAGGAGCACACCACAGAACTGCTGAAGCATCTTAACAAATCTCTATTTGCAATGCAAGTTGTGTCAGACATAGGGGAGATAAAAATGGAAAAAGCTGGCATACTATGCTTACTTTCATTTCATAACGTCATATGGTATTATTTTTTGGGGTAATTCATCAAACCAAGCTAAAGTTATCCATGCACAGAAACGTGCAGTAAGAGTTATATGTGGTGTGAACTCAAGAACATCCTGCAGAAGTCAGTGTAGGGAACTAGGGATACTAACTACTGCTTCCCAATATATTTATTCCGTAATGAAATTTGTCATTAAAAATATATCACATTTTCAAACCAACAGCTCAATTCATGGAATCAGTACTATAAATAAGAATAATCTTCACAAAAAGGTGTGCATTATTCAGGAACACACATTTTCAATAACTTGCCAGCAGCCATAAAAAGCTTAACAACCCGTGAAATTCAGTTTAAGAGAAGCCTAAAGGATTTATTGGTGGCAAACTCCTTCTACCCCATTGATGAATTTCTTAGTAGAACCAAAACTACCATTTCAGTGCAGTAATGTGTTCATTGTAAATAAGTATTATAGTAGTTCTGTTACATGTTTATTACCTTATAAATAAGTAAACTTTTTTATTTTAAATTCAGTGCATTAGTGTTTGTAAAATGATTCTTTCATATAGTGTTCATTAAAAAAAGATGATCATTCCACTTGGGACCTGTGGAATGGTACATTAGCTTATTTGTTTGACTTGTAAATATTTGTCATGTATTATTGTTTTTCTGACACGTTCTACATCCTGGAGGACCTCCTCACTACGGATCAATTGGATTGATAGTAAATATAAACTAATCTAAATCATAAGTACCATAATTTTAATCAATCACACAGTAAACAATTGTCAATATTTTTCTAAAAAAATGATTAATAGTAACTGTTTCATAATAGCATTTCTAAATTTCTCAGTTTGTGACCATTGCAGAGCTTTGGTCAGCATGTCTGCTAATTGTTGTTCTGTGCTATGATAATTCATCCCAAACAACCCTCCTCTATACTGTTCACAAACATAGTGAAATTTCACATCTATGTGTTTGCTTCATCTAATTAATGACCTGATGTGATCATGTGGATAGCCCTTTGATTATCTGCATGAAGATGCATCTTCATTTCTCCTCTGGCTAAGGCTTGTAGTAGGGTATTGATGTATTTTATTTCTTTTGTGCATTCTGCTTTTGAAACATATTCTGCTTCAGTTGTTGGTGTAGCTGTTGCACTTTGCTTCTTGGAACACCAATTAATGGGGGCACCATTATAAAGAACAATGTGTGCATGTGTACTCTTCTGGTAAATCCTGTGCATAATCAGCATCACAAAAGACATTTTGATGAATAGTGTCACATTCATCTTCTTTTTTGTATGGAAAAGGCCATAATTCTTGGAATCTTGTTGGTATCTCAGAGTTCTTTTTACATTTTGGTAACCCTGTTTCTTAAGGTCTTCTGTGAAGCAAATCTCATAATTAACTGTAAATCCAAGATCTAGTCCAGTTTTACATGACAACCACAGAAGGCTTTCTATGGCTTCACAATATAGAAATTTAATGTGTTCATCTATGTGTTATGCCAACTAGCTCTGCAGATGACGAAGAAATTGAAGAAATGTATGATGAGATAAAAGAAATTATTCAGATAGTGAAGGGAGACGAAAATTTAATAGTTATGGGTGACTGGAATTCGATAGTAGGAAAAGCAAGAGAAGGAAACGTAGTAGGTGAATATGGATTGGGGGATGAAATAAAAGAGGAAGCCACATGGTAGAATTTTGCACAGAGCATAACTTAATCATAGCTAACACTTGGTTCAAGAATCATAAAAGAAGATTGTATACATGGAAGAAGCCTGGAGATACTACTGACAGATTTCAAATAGATTATATAATGGTAAGACAGAGATTTAGGAACCAAGTTTTAAATTGTAAGACATTTCCAGGGGCAGATGTGGACTCTGACCACAATCTATTGGTTATGAACTGTAGATTAAAACTGAAGAAACTGCAAAAAGGGGGGAATTTAAGGAGATGGGACCTGATAAACTGACTAAACCAGAAGTTGTACAGAGTTTCAGGGAGAGCATAAGGGAACAATTGACAAGAATGTGGGAAAGAAATACAGTAGAAGAAGAATGGGTAGCGTTGAGGGATGAAGTAGTGAATGCAGCAGAGGATCAAGTAAGTAAAAAGATGAGGGCTAGTAGAAATCCTTGGATGACAGAAGAAATATTGAATTTATTGATGAAAGGAGAAAATATAAAAATGCAGTAAATGAACAGGCAAAAAGGAATACAAACGTCTCAAAAATGAGATCGACAGGAAGTACAAAATGGCTAAGCAGGCATGGCTAGAGGACAAATGTAAGGATGTAGATGCTTATCTCACTAGGGGTAAGATAGATACTGCCTACAGGAAAATTAAAGAGACCTTTGGAGAAAAGAGAACCACTTGTATGAATATCAAGCTCAGATGGAAACCTAGTTCTAAGCAAAGAAGGGGAAAGAGGAAAGATGGAAGGAGTATATAGGGGGTCTATACAAGGGCGATGTACTTGAGGACAATATTATGGGAATGGAAGAAGATGTAGATGAAGATGAAATGGGAGATATGATACTGCGTGAGAGTTTGTCATTCCACTGAAAGACCTAATTTGAAACAAGGCCCCTGGAGTAGACAACATTCCATTAGAACTACTGACAGCCTTGGGAGAGCCAGTCCTGACAAAACTCTACCATCTGGTGACCAAATATGTATGAGACAGGCGAATTACCCTCAGATTTCAAGAAGAATATATTAATTCCAATCCCAAAGAAAGCGGGTGTTGACAGATGTGAAAATTACAGAACTATCAGTTTAATAAGTCACGGCTGCAAAATACTAACGCAAATTCTTTACAGACGAATGGAAAAACTGGTAGAAGTCAACATTGGGGAAGATCAGTTTGGATTTCGTAGAAATATTGGAACACGTGAGGCAATACTGACCCTACGACTTATCTTAGAAGCTAGATTAAGAAAAGGCAAACCTACATTTCTAGCATTTGTAGACATAGAGAAAGCTTTTGACAATGTTGCATGGAATACTCTCTTTCAAATTCTGAAGGTGGCAGGTCTAAAATGTAGGGAGCGAAAGGCTATTTACAATTTGCACAGAAACCAGATGGCAGTTATAAAGAGTCGAGGGGCATGAAAGGGAAGCCGTGGTTGGGAAAGGAGTGAGACAGTGTTGTAGCCTCTCCCCAATGTTATTCAATCTGTATATTGAGCAAGCAGTAAAGGAAACAAAAGAAAAATTTAAAGTAGGTATTAAAATCCATGGAGAAGAAATAAAAACTTTGAGGTTCGCAGATGACATTGCAATTCTGTCAGAGACAGCAAAAGACTTGGAAGAGCAGTTGAACGGAATGGACAGAGTCTTGAAAGGAGGGTACAAGATGAACATCAACAAAAGCAAAACGAGGATAATGGAATGTAGTCGAATTAAGTCGGGTGATGCTGAGGGAGTTAGATTAGGAAATGAGACACTTAAAGTAGTAAAGGAGTTTTGCTATTTGGGGAGCAAAATAACTGATGATGGTCAAAGTAGAGAGGATATAAAATGTAGACTGGCAATGGGAAGGAAAGCGTTTCTGAAGAAGAGAAACTTCTTAACATCTGGTATAGATTTAAGTGTCAGGAAGTCGTTTCTGAAAGTATTTGTATGGAGTGTAGCCATGTATGGAAGTGAACCATGGAAGTTTGGACAAGAAGTGAATAGAAGCTTTTGAAATGTGGTGCTACAGAAGAATGCTGAAGATTAGATGGATTGATCACATAACTAATGAGGAGGTATTGAATAGAATTGGGGACAAGAGGAGTTTGTGGCACAGTTTGACTAGAAGAAGGGATTGGTTGGTAGGACATATTCTGAGGCATCAAAGGATCACAAATTTAGTACTGGAGGGCAGTGTGGAGGGTAAAAATCATAGAGGGAGACCAAGAGATGAATACACTAAGCAGATTTAGAAGGATGTTGGCTGCAGTACGTACTGGGAGATGCAGTTTGCACAGGATAGAGCAGCATGGAGAGCTGCGTCAAACCAGTCTCAGGACTGAAGACTACAACAACAACAACAACAACAATGTGTTCATCTTTTTGATTTTCTTCACTTATCTTCCCCTCTGTAACTAATGGAGTCTTTGTGGCCTTAGTCAGTCATATTGAATTTTTTTAGTTCTTTCTTCACATAGTGTTCTTGATGTAGAAATATTCATTATTTGTACCCCTATGTGCATATCTGGATTTTCTTCCACAACTATTTCAAAATTCTTTTTAAGTTCCTTAAGCATATTTTCAATTTTCTCCAAGCCTTTTCGCATCATGATTCCATCATCAACATGTGTAGCCATGGACATTTCTTCTGTTTTTAGAAAATCTGTCAATCTTATTCCATCTGGATGAGCTTGTTTTAAGTTCATACAGAGATTTCTTCAAAACACAAATTTTTCCAGCAACTTTTTATCCTTTATAAAAATCTCATCAAGTTTCCCATATAAAAATGCTGTTTTTATATCAAAAAATCTTATATGGAAAGTTTCTCTGCTGCCAGAGCAAACAACAGTCTGAATTGACATTTATCTACCACTATTTGCTCATTAAGATCTGAATTTTGCACACAGCATAACTTAATCATAGCTAACACTTGGTTCAAGAATCATGATAGAAGGTTGTATACATGGAAGAACCCTGGAGATACTAGAAGGTATCAGATAGATTATATAATGGTAAGACAGAGATTTAGGAACCAAGTTTTAAATTGTGAGACATTTCCAGAGGCAGATGTGGACCCTGACCACAATCTATTAGTTATGAACTGTAGATTAAAACTGAAGGAACTGCAAAACGGTCGGAATTTAAGGTGATGTGACCTGGATAAACTGACTAAACCAGAGGTGGTACAGAGTTTCAGGGAGAGCATAAGGGAACAGTTGACAGGAATGGGGGAAAGAAATACAGTAGAAGAAGAATGGGTAGCTTTGAGAGATGAAGTAGTGAAGGCAGCAGAGGATCAAGTAGGTAAAAAGATGAGGGCTAGTAGAAATCCTTGGGTGACAGAAGAAATATTGAATTTTTTGATGAAAGGAGAAAATATAAAAATGCAATAAATGAAGCAGGCAAAAAGGAATACAAACGTCTCAAAAATGAGACCGACAGGAAGTGCAAAATGGCTAAGCAGGCATGGCTAGAGGACAAATGTAAGGATGTAGAGGCTTGTCTCACTAGGGGTAAGATAGATACTGCCTACAGGAAAATTAAAGAGACCTTTGGAGAGAAGAGAACCACTTGTATGAATATCAAGAGCTCAAATGGAAACCCACTTCTAAGCAAAGAAGGGAAAGCAGAAAGGTGGAAGGAGTATATAGAGGGTCTATACAAGGGCGATGTGCTTGAAGACAATATTATGGAAATGGAAGAGGATGTAGATGAGGATGAAATGGGAGTTACGATACTGCATGAAGGGTTTGAGAGAGCACTGAAAGACCTGAGTCGAAACAAGGCCCGTGGAGGAGACAACATTCCGTTAGAACTACTGACGACCTTGGGAGAGCCAGTCTTGACAAAACACTACCATCTGGTGAGCAAGATGTATGAGACAGGCAAAATACCGTCAGACATCAAGAAGAATATAATAATTCCAATCCTAAAGAAAGCAGGTGTTGACAAGTGTGAAAATTACTGAACTATCAGTTTAATAAGTCACAGCTGCATAATACTAACACGAATTCTTACAGACGAATGGAAAAAGTGGTAGAAGCCGAACTTGGGGAAGCTCAGCTTGGATTCTGTAGAAATATTGGAACACGTGGGGCAATACTGACCTTACGACTTATCTTAGAAGAAAGATTAAGGAAAGCCAAACATATGTTTCTGGCATTTGTAGACTCAGAGAAAGCTTGTGACAATGTTGACTGGAATACTCTCTTTCAAATTCTAAAGGTGGCAGGGGTAAAATACAGGGATTGAAAGGCTATTTACAATTTGAACAGAAACCAGATGGCAGTTATAAGAGTCGAGGGACATGAAAGGGAAGCAGTGGTTGGGAAGGAAGTGAGACAGGGTTGTAGCCTCTCCCCAATGTTATTCAATCTGTATATTGAGCAAGCAGTAAAGGAAACAAAAGGAAAATTTGGAGTAGGTATTAAAATTCATGGAGAAGAAATAAAAACTTTGAGGTTTGCCGATGACATTGTAATTCTGTCAGAGACAGCAAAAGACTTGGAAGAGCAGTTGAATAGAATGGACAGTGTCTTGAAAGGAGGATATAAGATGAACATCAAGAAAAGCAAAACGAGGATAATAGAATGTAGTCGAATTAACTCTGGTGATGCTGAGGGAATTAGATTAGGAAATGAGACACTTAAAGTAGTAAAGGAATTTTGCTATTTGGGGAGCAAAATAACTGATGATGGTCGAAGTAGAGAGGATATAAAATGTAGACTGGCAATGGCAAGGAAAGCGTTTCTGAATAAGAGAAATTTGTTAACATCGATTATAGATTTAAGTGTCAGGAAGTCGTTTCTGAAAGTATTTGTATGGAGTGTAGGCATGTATGGAAGTGAAACATAGACGTTAAACAGTTTGGACAAGAAGAGAATAGAAGCTTTTGAAATGTGGTGCTACAGAAGAATGCTGAAGATTAGTTGGGTAGATCACATAACTAATGAGGAGGTATTGAATGGAATTGGGGAGAGGAGGAGTTCGTGGCACAACTTGGCAAGAAGAAGGGACTGGTTGGTAGGACATATTCTGACCCACTAAGGGATGACAAATTTAGCGTTGTAGGGCAGCATGGAGGGTAAAACTCATAGAGGAAGACCAAGAGATGAATACACTAAGCAGATTCAGAAGGATATAGGATGCAATAAGTAATGGGAGATGAAGAAGCTTGCACATGATAGGGTAGTTTGGAGAGCTGCATCAAACCAGTCTCAGGACTGAAGACCACAACAACAACAACAGTATTTCACATTTGCTAACTTGTCTACTTCATTACACATGTCCTGTACATGCACTGTTAGTAGCCATGACTATATCTTCTTTTTCATTGGCTTCTTGTGAAATCTTTTCTTGATTGACTAGATCTTCTTTAATGCCTCCAAAAGTTAAAAATGGTATTTTTGTGTTGTGCTTGTTCTTAAAATAACAATATGCTTCATTGTGGTTTGTCCTTTTGCAGTGAGGGCACGACTTGAAAGATCTTGATTTTGGTTTGTGAATTTGATTTTTATTTTTAAAGTAGCGTTCTTCTTTTTGATTGTTTTTCTTGCCTTCTTAGGCTTCTTGCACTCTCTTTCAAAATGTCTATGTCCACCAGAATTATTACAACTTAGATCTTTTATTTTATTTGTGTTAAAATGAACTCAAAGGCAACACTCTCTTTTTCATTATTACTCTTCAGTCATTCCTCTTCTCTTACGAAAATTGAAATTAGATTTTTCATATTCTTTTCACCACTGATCATGTCACATGCTGGAGGAAAAGCTTTGAATTCATCTGGCAAAATAGACTGTATCTCGGGTATGATCATAGTACCTGACATCTTTTCTAACTGGGGACAATTCTGCAATGCACTTGTGTTACTAGTTATGTTTGTAGTTTTATTGTGCTTGAAATTAAAAACTTCTTGAAGCAACTGCTGAATTCTTTAAGAAGCATTTCTTTTATGAATTGCTTTGTCATACATAGCTTTGGAAGTTTCACAACTCAGTACATATGACTGTACCTTTTTCTGTGTTCTTACTATGTAATGTTTCTCCTTGGCACCCTGTTGTTACCATTTCTTCTTTTTTGCATAGTTTTGCAGTTTTCTAGTGTTTCAGTTCCATCCACAATATAATACAGTTCCTGTGTATTAAATAATATTCTAACTTCAGCATCCCACAAGCTGAATATACTACTGTCTTTAAGCACTTTTACACCATAAGGTCACAAATAGCAGTAAGCAGTGTAGTGATAGTTTGTTGTTAATACAGTGTACTGATCAAGTTTTTAGCACAGGCTTGTCTTTTGTTTATTTATACTTTAACTTATCCCTTATCCTTAGAATACATGAATGAATGGAAAGGAGGCTAATGTCCTTGTTCCATAGTAAACATTTCTTTGTTCTTAACAGTATTTAGCAAATGAAACACAAAGTAATTAATAGTTATTTATGATAGCATCTGCTTCATAGCAAATTTATGCATATACTATGGAATCATGAATAGAATCTATGGCTTGTATGAATAGTGGCTTACTACATTATTGATTTACATGCAAATGAAGTAGCATTTGTGAACAGATAGTATGCACAATATAAGGAGCTAAAGCTACTGTTCATTCAATGCCTTAAAATTGTTTTACAATATTATTATTATTATTATTATTATTATTATTATTAGTAGTAGTAGTAGTAGTAGTAGTAGTAGTAGTAGTAGTAGTAGTGGTGGTGGTGGTGGTGGTGGTGGTGGAGTAGTAGTAGTAGTAGTAGTAGTAGTAGTGGTGGTGGTGGTGGTGGTGGTGGTGGTGGTGGTGGTGGTGGTGGTGGTGTGTGTGTGTGTGGGTGGGTGGTGTGTGTGTGTGTGTGGTGGTGGTGGTGTGTGTGTGTGTGTGTGTGGGTGGGTGGTGTGTGTGTGTGTGTGTGTGTGTTCAATACTTCTTTGATTAATCTTCTTTCTGCAATTCTATACATTTGTTCTAGCCATTTTACACTTTTGTTTTATTAATTCATTGACTGCATACATTCCCAACTCAACTTCCACATATTGATTGCTTCTCTGATTCCTCAGACTGACACTTTTTTGTGCATCTCATAAATTTCATTTCATTGACTTGCATATGTATTTTTTCGTACTTTCATGGTGTCCATAACTTTGATCCCTATGTTAAAATGGATATAGCCATTACATAACAAAATTTTATTTTTGGTTCTTTCCACACCTTGTTGCCTAGTGTTCTGAGTGTTGTACCACATATCATCCAATGTTCATTCAGTTTGTTCTGCATTCTTAAGTCACAGTCTAACAAGTTACCATGCTTGATCTAAAACATACTGTTTAGTCCAGTTATGAAATATACAGGTCTTTTCCTTTAAAACCCATTACTCAGGTTATGATGTTTGTTTCTTGATGCAGATAACTTGTATTAAGTGCTTTAGGTAGCCTCATTTTTCTAAAATAATGCTTAAAGTATGAAACTATATTTCCATATTAAACTCTTTCATTTTTTTCCTGTGATTTGTCGTATTACAGTCATATAGTGAGTACAAGATCTTCCCTGAGTAAGCCCATTTTGCTCATCTAATAGTAGTAATTGTGTTATGTTTCTAAGACAGTGGTTGGATTCATATGGCATAAAGGTTGGAACATTTATTATGAATAATTATTCCATGGTAGTTTTCTGTGGTATTACCTTTGTTTTCAAGAAAGTGTTTATTACTTTTAATGTGTGTAGTTCCAGAATTGGTCCTCCATATTTTAGTAACTTTGTGTTAATTCCATCTAGTCCTGCACTTTCTTGTGAAAATATTTGGGCTCCATGTAGCTTCAATGGTTATCTCACCCACTTGGTAAATTTCATTGTACCACTGGAGGCATTGCTTGTATGTGCTGGCTCATTTTCTTCATTCTGTAGCATCTGATAGTGGCTAATCCAAGTTGCTTTCTAGTTAGATGAGTTTGTACAATTGTTCGATGTGTTCATGTTCCAGGAAATGGTCAAAGTACTAAGTGGAATCTTTGCCCCAATACCTCCATCTGACCCTTTTTTTACAATGCGCTGTGAATTTCTGTTGTTTGCTCCATATACCATTACCTCATTTGAAGTACACCTCTCAAGTTTGATAGATATGTCAACTAAAAGTAGCTGATTTTTATTTTTACAGATGCATCCTGTTATGAAACCAACATAGAAACAGTGCACCAGAAGAAAATGTATGTTTTCTGAAGATGGTTCAACTGAAAGTGCTATCCTTATGGATAGAAATGTTAGAGCAAGTGCATCTTGCAACAATGGATAACATTTTTCCCTGTATGCATGCACCAATATGTGTGTGTGTGTGTGTGTGTGGTATTAATTTACCATATTACCATATGGTATTAAGAATAGCTTCAATAATGAGGCTGAATTGATGATGCAGACCATTACAGAATATTGTCACTCCTGTCAGATAAGAGACAGAAGACACATACTGATACATGCATGATAAAGAGTGATGTAGATAATGAACAAGTTTAGACACTGTAGAGAGGGGTGGGGGGGGGGGGGGAGAGAGAGAGAGAGAGAGAGAGAGAGAGAGAGATAATATAAATTTGCTTATGCTGCATCAAGAATTAATTTTAAATAACAAATCGTAATAATCCTAAATATGTATCAATGCAGAAGTTCGTACTGGTGTGTTTGTTAACTACCTGCCCCAGTGGACAGCTTTTGTGTCAGTAATAGCACATTAAAAAGTCAGATGTGTTACAAATTTGCTATTCGAGCCATTGAGAACACTAAAACAGATGTTGTAATCTAATTTTTAAACTAATCATGTCAATGTAGACATATTTGTCTTATTTTTGATGACAGGCACTTACATTCAAAACAACCCTTTTGTTTGTGAAGGTTCTGTTCCTTTCATTCCTTTCTTGTAGTTCAAAAGGACAAGTTTCTCTCAAATGTTATGAAATGGAAGTTCCATGATGAAGATAGGCAAACTTAAAAAACACACAAACTTGGTAGTTTTTTCTAGTTAAAAACGAAGCTTTCTTCTAACCAATGTTTGGTTTGAACACTGTAGGCCCGTACTAGACATGGTTCTATTGGATATGGTATTTGAACTCTGAATAATGTGCAACTTGGCCTTTGTCATATTAACAAATCATTGACAGAGGTGAAAGAAACAAGACTTGACAGAATAGGTCTGAGGATTGAATCGTGGATTTTTGGACATAGTTCTAGTTTTGTACATCGAAGAACAGAAGTCTCCCATCTGCAGCTGTGGTAACACTAACCATTGGATGATTGCCAGGGTAGCTGGGTTAAGCAGATGGCTCTTTGCAGCAGTGGCAAAATGTAGGTTAGAGAGGTAAAGGACAGAACAGTGTTGGGAAAGGAGAGAATTTATTTGGAAATAGTAAGAGGAAAGGTTGATAGCAAGGGAGTGTTGTATAGGATGGGTAGATATAGGTGTATGGGAACGAGATGAGTTTTAGGTCAGAGGGATGTGGAAACAGATGATGTGCTGCAAGGGGAAGTTGTCTCCTGTAGAGCTTGAGGTAGCAATTGCTGAAGGAGGAGGGGGAGGGGGGCGGGCGGATTCTTATGACGTTGTTATTTAAGCAGCTGTTAGCACTCGGGTTTTGTGGCTTGCAACTTGTCCAGCAACTAGGTTGTTGACCTCGCTTAACTATTTATGTGGGAAAGAAATGGTAGTATAAAGTAGGTGTTTTGCTAGACAGTGGTAAGAGGCCTCGCTAGTCGTGAGCTGTGACTGATGCTAGTGATGTTAGGAGCACAGACCAGGTAATTGGTGTCTTTAAGTGCAAGGTTCAGTCAGGTGCTATGTTAGAATACTGCTCCTTCGTCAGGGATGATAGATCGGTGAAAGTTACGAGAGCTAGTCATGAAATTTTAATTATTACCTCAGAAATAAAGTTATGACATTAATTTTCTTTACTATTTTTGGATATATATGTGCAGTCCGTGTACACACTGAAATCCTCACTGTACTGTAGAATGCTGCTAGAGTAGCCAAAACTGAATGATACAGCATGTCTCCATCATTCATTTGGTTTTGACTCCTCTAGTGGCATGCTAAAGTACTATGGTGTGGGGATTTCGCATTGTACCAGGGCTGCAGTTATGTATCAGAAAACAGACAAAACATTAATTACTTATTTCATTCTTTCAAAATAATAAAATTTTGAGTAACCATCATAATAGAGAAGAGCAGGTCTCTTAAACCCCAGGACAAGAGGGACACATTAGTAGTTAGAACAAGCCTAGACCAAAGAAAGAAAGATTACTGAAGATGTAAAATGATCACCTAATATCAAAATAAATTACAGGCAAAAATTGCAGGCAACGCTCAGGCAGAACAAAAGATGATGTCAGAAAGGCAGTTAATTGCACCAAGAGGAAAATTCAATCAAGAAAACAGTTGTATTATGAGACAGAATTACTGGTCAGTACCCATACCTTCAGGCAGGTGCTGGGGGGGGGGGGGGGGGGATATACAGTTCTACACACAGAAAAATTAAAGTACATGACACTGTAACTCTGTCTTAGGTTTCAGAATTGTCACTTTCTTCCTCAGGTAGGAAAGAAGATTGGGAGTAATGTTAAAAAGGCAATGCAAGTCACTCAGACTCCAAGATGATGGAGACACACTATAATGAGGATGAGGGTCATAGCTATAGGTAGGTCCCTCTTGTCCTTGGGACTGAGTGATGTCTCTTCCTTTCTTTTAACTTTCCCCAAACTATCCTTGCTACTCCTCTCGGAAGAAGCTAGTAGTTCTGAAACTAGGCTAGTGTCATCTATTTTTACTTTTATGTGTGTGTATCAGCAGTACTAAAAATGAAACTTGTCACAGAGAGGAGAAGAGCACTCATTAGTGTGATTTCAACAAAAGGCCAATAACACTGTCTTTATAAACATATTTGAAATGCCGCTGTATGAAAAGGACCTGGTAATTCTGTTTCCACAGTTTGTTAGTGTATTGACACTTTGGTTTTATGAGTAATTCATCAACAGTTAATTATTTCTTCCCCCTGCACCTCCCCCCCCTTCCTATCACCACCACCACCCCTCCAAGAAAAATAAAGCCATACTGTTATGTGGAATTCTTAATGATAGTACAGAAAAATCACTTGAATCATAAGTATTTATTAACTGGCATTTATCTCGTGGTGCTATGTCATAGCCAGATCAGCTGTTAGCTGTGCCCCAAGTAAGGCTCTGTCAGCTAGGAGCCAGATGCCGACATGAACAAAAAATGTTTTTGCTGGAAACAGTTTAATACACTGCCAGTATCGCTTAAAAACAGATTATGCACGTACATGGCATGATTCAGTAAGTGCAAGTTAAATCATGCTTTACTGTGTCTTCTTAGCAAGTGATGAATCATTTGTGTGAGACTATTGTTAGCAGTGGTATTTTACTTTTGTACAGTGGAGGGGGTCTTGATTGAAATTGGAGATGCTGGGTTTCTAGCAGTGAAAATAGATGGCAGCTGCACATAAAGTCACACATTCAGAATGCTTTTAAGAAACTGAATTTAGTTGCTTTGATGATTAAAATTAAGTGATTGCACATTTAGTTCTTGCTTGTGGAAGGAACACATTTTATAAAATACCCAGTTTTGTTGAGTGTCTATAAGAATTGGGAACGTCTGTTCTCTCTGCAAATAATAAGTTCAGTTGCATATAGCAATTAGAATATGGTGGAACCAGTGGAAAAATGCTCCTTTTAGAGCACAAAAAATGTGAATATGCTCCTGTTTATTGAAAGACTCTGACTGAAAAGAGGGGTATCAGCTGCCTCATTTTATCTTCCTAAGCACCCTTCAAAATTGCTGTTGCATGGATACCCATAAATGAGGCAGTTAAAATATATGTAAAAATAATAATAAGGTGGTGTACTGTGTAACAGACATGTCAGTTTGTGTCATATATATATATTACACTTTTAATTAACATTCGCTTTCCTTGGCTTTACTTTTATACACAGATTTTGTTCCTTATAATTGTTATTGTTACTGGTACTATTTTGCATCACTGTCTTTTTATTTCAATTTTATTTAAATAACTTTTTCGACCATTTAGCAACATTGCTGAGTTTCTAACTGTTAACTATACATTCTTTTATGTGAACTTTTTGATTGTATTGATGTAAGCATTCAATCTGAGTGTTAATATATTTTGCCAGTGAAACTTCAGCTGCTTTACCAATTGTTTACCTATTAAAATACATTACTATTCTTTTTGTTAACTTGATATAAGTCTGTTATTATATTTTTTTACAAATCTGATAATAAAGGAGTCAAAATTAAAATCTTCAGAGAAAGTGAACATGGAATGACTCATGTGGTCCAATGTGGCCAATCAAGTTAATAAAAAAATAAAAATAAAAAGTTACCACAAAATTCAAATGCATTGATGGGAAAAAATCACAACACCAAAAGATAATGTAGGGTAATGAAATTTCAGGAATACACTTTTATAAGTAACATATTTAAGTGATAAACATTGCAAGATCACAGGTTAATGTAAGTGTGAGATAAGCCATTGCAAATGTAGAATGCTAATACATTAATAAATGGTATAACCACCAGAATGCTGAGTGAAAACATACATGCATCATGTTGTACAGGTGCAGGATGTCAGCTTGTGGGTTGGAGTTCCATGCCTGTTACACTTGGTCTTGCAATATAGGAACAGTTGATGCTGTGTATGGATGGTGTTGGAGTTGTTGTCTGATGATGTTCCATATGTGCTTGATTGGAGACAGATCTGGTGATTGAGCAGGGCTAGGTGACATGTCGACACTCTGTAGAGCATGTTGGGTTATGACAGTGGTACATGGGCAAGCATTATTCGGTTGGAAAATAACCATTCTGTTCATGAATGGCAGTACAACAGGTCGAATCTCCAGATTTACACAGCCTACCAATGTGCAGTCAGGGTGCATGGCATAACAAGAGGAGTGCTCCTAGTGTCATACAAAAATGCACCCTAGATCATAACTCCAGCTATAGTCCAGTGTGTCTAGCACACAGACAGATAGGTTGCAGATCCTCAGTTGGCCTCCTACTAACCAACACACAGCCACAACTGGCACAGAAGCAGAACCAGGTTTTATCAGAAAATGCAACAGACCTCCATCCTGCCCTCCATTGAGTTCTCGCTTTACTGAAGTTGCAAGTGGTGGTGGTCTGGGATCAGTGGAAAGCATGCTACAGGGAGTCTGGCTTGGAGCTGCCCTTGAATTAACCACTTTGTAACAGTTCATTGTCACTGTGGTGCCATCTGCTGTTCAAATTGCTGTTGCAGATGAAGTAAAATGTGCCAGAGCCATACACTGAACCAGATGGTCTTCCCTCTGAATAGTGCCACATGGCCATCCGGAATGTGGTCTTCTTGCCACTGTACATTCTCGTGATGACCACTTCCAGCCGTCATGTACAGTGGCTGCATTCCTGTCTAGTATTTCTCCAGTATCACAGAAGCAACATCCTGCTTCTTCATAATCAGTGAGGTGTTGATAATGGTATCTTTGTCACCTTAAAGGCATTCTTGACTAATGTCAACTTACCCAGTCCAATCTCAAACTTTGGTTCAAGTTGCACAGCCCCATCTTGGTGTTGCAATTTTTTTTATGTCAGTGTATAAGTGAAAAAAAATCTAATCTGAATCATAATTTTATTATACATTTAACATATCTATAGCAAAGTGTGTAGTAACAGCTTGATGTTTCATTATTTTTATGACAGATAAAGACAGACAAGATCAGAGTTGCAGTTGATTACTTTCTTAGTTCAGGATTTTACTCCAAGAACACTATTTCATAACTCTATTGTCTCTACAGTGATTTCTCTGTCTGAGCAGAATATGATTATTTATTGAATTGATCATTTACAAAACAAATGACACATTGTCAGTGAATCCACAAAAAACATAGAGATTAGAAACTAAAAAGAAAACTCATTGGCAGATTGTGACTTAGATGAAGGCTTCCTAACAGACTATCTTTCATTGTTCCATTTGCTAATTGAAAAAGGAAGAAAAGAAAGTGGTGCCCAGACTACCCTTGGCCGAACACCATATTTATAGAGTATAGATGTAGATTCAGGATCACCAATTTCATCTGACTAGCCCTTTCAAGGCACTAAGGTCAGCTGCAGAACACATGGACATGTGCAAGACCACTACAGAACCACTTCTTCATAATATAAGCAAACTCACAGAATAGGTATTTGTCCAGATTCCAGTGAAGCACAGCCACTTGGGTTTAACTAGTGCCTTGTTCAGAAACAAGCGATTCCAATCTACAACTTCCTTTCAGAAAAGAATCCTAGTAATATAATAATTTTCACACTTTTATTCTTCTTTTTAGGCCAAGTTAAGTTGTTAGTTATTTATGGTTGTTACCATTAGAACTTCATGAGGTTGTTCATGATTGTCATCAGTAATACCTGAAGGTGACAACTGTTCCATTTATTTAAATGTGATTAATATCTGAAGACTTAACCTGCCTGACACTGCTGTACAGACTTAAAGGAAACACCTTTGATTGATTATGTGTTCCATGATTCCATGAAAATTTGGTGTTCTCCCACCAGCCTTCCCTGTATGATATATCATTGCAAGTTTGTTAGTGAGTAGGATTATTAATACTTCCTGAGAGACTGTCCATCTCTGTATCAGTCTCTCTATCACATGACATAGAAGCATCTTATAAGAAAAGTGATCAGTGTAGGGGCTATTCTGACATGGGCAAGAAACCAACTGACTAATGTGAGGCCGGCCGAAGTGGCCGTGCGGTTAAAGGCGCTGCAGTCTGGAACCGCAAGACCGCTACGATCACAGTTTCGAATCCTGCCTCGGGCATGGATGTTTGTGATGTCCTTAGGTTAGTTAGGTTTAACTAGTTCTAAGTTCTAGGGGACTAATGACCTCAGCAGTTGAGTCCCATAGTGCTCAGAGCCATTTGACTAATCTGAAATTTTGTTTCTTTGGACCCTATGGTGTTAAACAGGACAATAGTATTTTGCAGCTTACAATATTAAGCCAACATTGGTATTTACAGCAGTGAAGAATCAGCACTGCAACCTGAAATTTTGTAGAAGTATGGGTTCCGCTCTGTTGCTACATTTGACTTGAGAGCTTCATTTATGATTTGTGAACAATATTTATTCAAGAGTTCCAAGTTCTAGAACAGTTAGAACCAGGAAAACACCAAAGTGACATATGAGTGAGTACTTTTGTCTTCCGCAATCCACAATATGGTGCATGGTGGAGGGTACCCCGTACCACAACTAGCATCTTCTCTCCCTGTTCCACTCCCAAACAGAACAAGGGAAAAATGACTGCCTATATGCCTCTGTACGAGCCCTAATCTCTCTTATCTTTGTGCTCTTTCTGCGAAATGTAAGTTGGCGGCAGCAAAATTGTACTGCAGTCAGCCTCAAATTCTGGTTCTCTAAATTTCCTCAGTAGCGATTCATGAAAAGAATGCCTCCTTTCCTCTAGAGACTCCCACCCGAGTTCCTGAAGCATTTCCGTAACACCCGCATGATGATCAAACCTACCAGTAACAAATCTAGCAGCCCGCCTCTGAATTGCTTCTATGTCCTCCTTCAATCTGACCTGATAGGGATCCCAAATGCTTGAGCAGTACTCAGGAATAGGTCATATTAGTGTTTTATAAGCGGTCTCCTTTACAGATGAACCACATCTTCCCAAAATTCAACCAATGAACCGAAGACGACTATCCGCCTTCCCCACAACTGCCATTACATGCTTGTCCCACTTCATATCGCTCTGCAATGTTACGCCCAAATATTTAATCGACGTGACTGTGTCAAGCGCTACACTACTAATGGAGTATTCAAACATTACAGGATTCTTTTTCCTATTCATCTGCGTTAACTTACATTTATCTATAATTTGGAGTTAGCTGCAATTCTTTACACCAATCACAAATCCTGTCCAAGTCATCTTGTATCCTCCTACAGTTACTCAATGACGACACCTTCCCGTACACCACAGCATCATCACCAAACAGCCGCACATTGCTGTCCACCCTATCCAAAAGATCATTTATGTAGATAGAAAACAACAGCGGACCTACCACACTTACCTGGGGCACTCCAGATGATACCCTCACCTCCGATGAACACTCACCATCGAGGACAATGTACTGGGTTCTATTACTTAAGAAGTCTTCAAGCCACTCACATACTTGGTAACCAATCCCATATGCTCGTACCTTAGTTAGGGGTCTGCTGTGGGGCACCGAGTCAAACGCTTTCCGGAAGTCCAGGAATATGGCATCAGTCTGATAACCTTCATCCATGGTTCGCAAGATATCATGTGAAAAAAGGGTGAGCTGCGTTTCGCAGGAGTGATGCTTTCTAAAGCCGTGCTGATGCGTGTACAGCAACTTCTCTGTCTCAAGGAAATTCATTATATTCGAACTGAGAATATGTTTGAGAATCCTGCAACAAACCGATGTTAAGGATATTAGTCTGTAATTTTGAGGATCCATCCTTCTACCCTTCTTATATACAGGTGTCACTTGCGCTTTTTTCTAGTCGCTTGGGACTTTACGTTGGGCAAGAGATTCACGATAAATGCAAGCTAAGTAAGGAGCCAATGCAGTAGAGTACTCTCTGTAAAACCGATTTGGAATCCCATCAGGACCTGGTGATTTATTTATTTTCAACCCATTCAGCTGCTTCACAACCCCAGGGATGTTTATCACTATGTCCTCCATACGGGAATCTGTACGAGACTCAAACGGCGGTACGTTTGTACGATCCTCCTGCGTGAAAGATTCCTTAAATGCTAAATTTAAAATTTCAACTTTCATTTTGCTGTCTTCCATTGCCAGGCCAGACTGATCAGTGAGTGACTGGATGGAAGCCTTCAACCTTCTTACCGATTTTACTAAGACCAGTATTTCCTAGGGTTTTCAGCAAGATCTTTTGCTAAGGTATGACGGTGGTAGTGGTTGAATGCTTCGCACGTCGCTCTTTTTACAGCAGCACAAATCTCTACTAACTTTTGCCAGTTCTCATTCTCACGATCTTTCTTGTACCGCGAGTGCAACTGCCTTTGCTTCCTGAGCATTCTCCGAATTGCGCTGTTAAACCACGGTGGGTCTTTTCCATCCGTAACCCACTTTTTTGGCACATACTTGTCCAATGCGTGATTTTACAATGTGTTTAAAATTTGCCCATAATTCTTCCACGTCCATCGTACTAGAAGTAAATGAAGTCAATTCATTTACTGAGTGGGATGCTAACAACTGCTTATCTGCTCTTTCTAGTAAGAATACTCTCCTAGCCTTCTTGACCAACTTTTTAACTTTTGTAACCATAGTCGTAATGTCAACATCATGATCACTAATCCCTGTCTCAACACTGACACCGTCAATGAGGTCTGATCTGTTCATGGCTACCAGATCTAAAATATTTCCATTACGCGTTGGCTGTCGATTTAGCTGCTCAAGACAGTTTTTGAATAATGTTTTCAAAAGTAATTCATACGACGGCTTGTCTGTACCATGTGTAATGAATCCATAGACATCCCAGTCTATACTAGGTAGGTTGAAGTCGCCTCCGACTAATATAGCATGATCCAGGTACTTCTGCGATACAGAATGTAGACTCCCTTTGAATGATTCTAGAACTGTCACGGTGGAACCTGGTGGCCAGTAATAACACCCCACAATTAACTTTATTTCCCCTAGCCCTGTTAAACGTGTCCAGATAACTTCACAATCACACTCTACTTCGACCTCAGTAGACACAATATTTTTGTCAACTGCAATGAAGGTACCACCTTCTATGGTGTCTAATCTGTCTTTCCGATACATGTTCCAACCCTCACTAAATATTTCAGAACTTCCTATCTCAGGGTTCAGCCAGGTCTCAGTCCCGAGAATAACTTGCGCGCCACATGCTTCCTGGAGGGCAGTAAATTCAGAAACTTTATTCCGAACACTCTGAAAATTTACTGCTAATATCTTGATAGCTGAAGCATCTTTACACTGAGCGTGTCCTGATTTCCCTGCCTGCACGTCGACTGGTGAGTGTTCATCAACAGCTCGCACTACTGCCTAGCCTAAAAAACCCCCATGTGCACGCCACAAGTACTCTACTACCCGAGTAGCCACTTCCTTTGTGTAGTGCACCCCTGACCTATCTAGGGGCATCCTACAATTCCCCATCCAATAGTGCAAGTCTAGAAATCTGCAGCCAAGACCATCACAGAGTCGACCAAGCCTCTGGTTGAGACCCTCCACTCGGCTCCAAACCAAAGAACCCCGATCCACTCTGGGAACGATGCTGCAAATAGAGAGCTCTGCTTACACCCCGCGTGCGAGGCCAGCGGTCTTCACCAAATCCACCAGCCACCTGTACGAATTGAGGATCACCTCAGAACCCAAGCAACAGGCATCATTGTTGCCGACGTGAACAACTACTTGCAGACGACTGCACCCCGTACGCTTGATAGCCGCAGGCAAGGCTACCTCCACATCTCGGATGAGGCCCCCCAGCAGACAAACAGAGTGCACATTGGATTTCTTTCCAGCCCTGTACGCTATTCCCCTAAGGGGCTCCATCACCCGCCTAACATTGGAGCTCCCAATAACCAGCAAGCCTTTGCCCCCGTGTGCCTGCTCGGGCCCTGCTGAAGGAGCGGCCACCTGCCCACTGACAGGATGAACAGGCGAGGCCAGCCTCCACATTGGCCCTCCGCCTCGAGCGACGTGAATGCGCTGTAGTCCACCACTCACCCTGAGGTGAGGGCGGCCCCAACGCGCCGGGTACACTAGAAGGTGCCTCGGCGGCTGAGTCAGCGGACACAGCAAGCGACACCTGGGGTATCTCAAGCGATGCACCAGACCCTCCGCTGTCGCTGCACCTCGAGGTAGCAGCCTGAAGGTGGCTGACTGTGGTCAACAGCACGCTCAGCTGCTTGTGAACCACGGCCAGTTCCTCCTTTGCCCGCATACAGCACGCACACACCTTATCCATTCTACTGCTAATATCTAACGACTCCGCGAATTTATACTCTACAGCTATCAATAAGCAATATTATTCTTCTCAAATACAAGAATACACAAGGATTTTATGTAATTAAATATGCAAATGCACAAACACTCGGAAAGAAATAAGGAATCAAACTACAAAACAAATATGAAAGCTAAATATGTGACTCGCTACTGCACTGCTGCTGCACTGATACTTCACCAGCGGCTGCTCAAGACTCACTGATAGTTCATTACACAGTTGTGACTAATCTTGAAACAAGTTGTTGGGATTAGCATGATTTGAGCTAATTGACCTTTGTTTGGCATGAACAAAACTAAGTCTGAAGGTTTCACAAAACAAAATTCTTTATTTTGGTAACAGTGTCTGCTGAACAGATTGGACAAGCAAGTAGTCTCTAAGTTGAATACAATCCTGAACTTTTAATTCACAGGTGAAATGTTCTGTATGCGCATATAACACAGGAAGAGGCAAACAGTAAAATGGTCATTGACTCTGTATCCCTGAGAGACTGGCACTCACCGAAGGAAAAAAAAAAAGGAAAAAAAAAAAATCGGAACAAACAAAATCATATAAAAAATCACATATCAAAGCATAAACAATACAAAAGAACATAAAACATATTATGAAACACTGTGCCCCTGGTGGTTGGCATGGAAGCTGTTTGACAGCTGCAACTCATTTGTTAAAACACACACACACTCTCTCTCTCTCTCTCTCTCTCTCTCTCTCTCTCTCTCTCTCTCTCTCTCTCTCTACACTGCACTACTGAGCACAATACCATTGCTGGTTGGCACGAACTTCCAAACAGGTGCCAAATCAGCCCCATTGCTGGAAGCAGAGTGTCATCAAGGAACCAATGTAACCAGAGTAAGGGTAACGAAAATTATCAGACGAAGCATTCACCTTTGAATATAGGCCCAGGAATTTGTACCAAGCAGTAATAGAGAAAAAAGTAGTTATATAATACCCCGATTTGGTAACTAGCCAGGGATTACCAATAAAGAGAAAAACGTAGTGAGTGTTGCCATTCGGGCTAAATATCTCTATATCCGTGTATATACGGGCACTGGACGAGGCA
Source organism: Schistocerca cancellata (assembly GCF_023864275.1). Lineage (NCBI taxonomy): Eukaryota > Metazoa > Arthropoda > Insecta > Orthoptera > Acrididae > Schistocerca > Schistocerca cancellata. Next base: position 179,691,716 of record NC_064626.1, read on the forward strand.
TTAGGAAGGGAATTGTTAAAGGATTTAATAATATATGTAGATGACATACTAGTAACCTCATCTTCCATGGGAAGAGCATTGACTGACCTTGCATAAAACTCTGAAAAGGTTTAAAGAAAAAGGTATTACAGAAAAATTATCTAAATCGCACTTTGTGAGGCAAGAACTTAAGTTTTTAGGGCATATCGTAGGAGTGAAAGGAATCAGACCAGATCCGGAACGTATGAAGGCCATTAAGGAGTGTCTGCCCCCTAGGAACATAAAACGATTGAAGGGATTTATTGGAATGGCCGGGTACTATAGACAATATATACGAAGTCAGGAGCTGAACGACTTAAGACTTTTACGTTTATTAAAGAAGGAAATACTGGGTTTGGGACCAAGAGGCCAGTGATGCGTTTGAAAATATAGGTGAGCCATTTAAAATTTCATACCGACTATGGTACAGCAACAGAACATTTCCAAGGAGAGTGGGGTCTGGAAAGTACAAATCACAGATCTATAGCTTTTGCTAACCAGAATCTCGACAAACATGAATTAAACTATACAGCCACAGAAAAGGAACTATTAGCAACAGTGGGTATCCAAAAAATCCAAACACTTGTATGGGGGTCAGAAATACATATATATATACAGATCGCCAAGCTCTATCCTTTTTAATGAGTAGTCGATTATTACAATCTGCTTAATGCAACTTTCTGTGAGCGTGTTATCACCAGAGGTTTTCCAGATGTCTGGCCTGCGAGATCACCTGATCTGAATCCATGTCACTTTTGGCTCTGGCAATATCTTAAAAAAAATGCCTTTACCAGGGATATGTTTGTCTCTATCTTACCTGAATGCCAGTACGCAGGAAAATGTTGCTTATATTACATTGGGAGTGCTGGAAGCAACCGTTGAGCACAGCATTTTGTGGATGCAGCATCTGGTCGATATCTCTGGTGCTCTTACTGAATGAACTGTGTAAGCAATGGTTAATAATAAAATCAACATTATGCCTTTCTCATTTGTTGGACCTTTCCTGCCCACATCCTGTTCCTAATCACATTACAAGAGTATGGCATAATTGTTAACAAAACAGTGTGCATCGGGAAATGTGAGGTTAAATTCCTGGGAAAGTTGGTCTCCACAGCAAGCCTGTCACTATTGACTGAGGAGCTGGTTGAAACTGTAAAACAAATGCCCCTTCTCCAACTTACAATGGGCTTCACAGATCCCTAGGCATGCTGAAATGTTACTGACATGACTTTCGTAAACTAGCATCCCTATAAGAGCCATTCACAGCATTACTCACCAGCAAAAATACTACAGGAAATTGTAAAATACTGTGAACTCCAGGACCCAAAGCAGCTTCCCATGACCTAAAGAAACGTGTCAAAGGCTGTGACACCCAAGGTTGAATTCCCTCTTGGCGCTTTTGGTACATGCAAGCCAAGTGGTAGTCGAAGCAGCTCTGCAACAAAAAGTTGATGGCAAGTGGCAGCCACTCGCCTTTTTCTCTAAGAACTTGACTCAATAGCAGCTAAACTGGAGTGCTATTGATCATGAGCTAATTATTGTTTGTTTAGCTATCAAGGATTGTCGCCTATCTGTCAAAAGGATACTTGCAATTTTTATGGACCACAAGCCGCAAGTAACTATCTGTCAGCAAGACACAGACCTCAGTTCACCGTGTCAATGTAGGCAGGTCGAGTATATTGCACAGTTCCCAACTGATAAGTTCAAAAAGATTGTCATGTATGGGAACAGGTATGCTATCGGCAAGTTTTGTGTGTGCATGTGTGCGCACTATCACATAACTTTTTGAAAATGCTGTTAATTCATACAACGATAACTGTGCCATTATTCCTATTGTATGAAATGGTTTTGAAAATACCGTTTCATGTTTGTTAAAAGCCAGGGCTAAATTTTCCCAGGGTGTTATTGCCAGAAATATCATACGTATCCCAACGTGAAGACATCCATCTTACTCATGATGGATTAAAAATCTTTCTTTAATATTACGCAATAATCCATTAAACACGATGCTTAATTATTATTTTTTCTGTGGGGCTTGATGCTCCAGGAGAGTTGCCTATGTGCAATGGCAGCGTAAGCATTTACAGAAATTTCTGTTAATAAGAAAACTGTACCTCTGCCTAATATGAATTGGAAAATATTACAAGATGCCATTTTCCATTTATTGAGATGATTCTTTTTAATGCTTTTAGCATGAAATGACTATTAAAAGAGCTTATATCATTTTTATCATTAATGGCGTCACTACAACAATGATCCTACACAAAAATGGTCAGGGCAACATTTAATTATTATGTAACTAAATCATATTCATGAACGGTACTCACTACTGACAAAAACACATTTTATAACCAGTAGTTTCATATACAGGGTGAGTCACCTAACGTTACCGCTGGATATATTTCGTAAACCACATCAAATACTGACGAACCGATTCCACAGACCGAATGTGAGGAGAGGAGCTAGTGTAATTGTTTAATACAAACCATACAAAAATGCACGGAAGTATGTTTTTTAACACAAACCTACATTTTTTAAATGGAACCACGTTAGTTTTGTTAGCACATCTGAACATACAAACAAATACGTAATCAGCGCCATTTGTTGCATTGTAAAATGTTAATTACATCCGGAGATATTGTAACCTAAAGTTGACGCTTGAGTACCACTCCTCCGCTGTTCGATCGTGTGTATCGGAGAGCACTGCAACATTCATCGCGTTTCTACAGAATGATCTGCCACCGTTGCTCGAAAATGTCCCACTGGAAACGCGTCGACGTATGTGGTATCAGCATGATGGTGCACCTGCACATTCCACAATTAACACTAGGCTGACCCTTGACATGATGTTCGACGGGTGTTTCATAGGACGTGGAGGTCGCATAAATTGGCCAGCCTGTTTTCCTGATCTTACACCTCTGGACTTCTTTCTGTGGGGTACGTTAAAGGAGAATGTGTACCGTGATGTGCCTACAACCCCAGAGTACATGAAACAACGTATTGTGTAGAGGTGGCAAAAAATAACGTAACTGATAGAAATAACCGGTTACTGAGAAGTAACGGTTACTGCGATAACCGTTCCTCTGATTCTGGCAGTTATTTCAATAACTGTTTAGTGTCAACAGTGCTTCGCGCCATCTGTTGACCGAAGATCGTACTGCGCATTAGGAAGGCGTTCTATAGACCATGGGAATAACTGTGAGACTGCGCGCCATCTGTTGATAAGAACTGTGTACTATTTCGTGGGCCTTCGTTACTTTTAGCATAAACAAATAAAGTTAATGTCCGAGCCGTGGCTGATAGGAGATGCAGTACAGGCATTAACAAGTACGGTCGTTCCCTTAAGCCACCGCCTTACGTGTTAATTTAGCTTGGACGGGTAGTAGAAGGAAAGTTACTTAGGAATTCGAGCGACTATGGAAATAACTGTCAGAGACCGGTATTCTCCTCTGGCAGTTATCGTTATTGGCTCGTAGTTCTAGTTCTCTGATAGTTATCGGGCTACCACCACAGATAACCTGGAAGCTGGTAACGGAATAACTGTGTGTCTAGACGTTCCTGACACGGTGACTCCAGTTAAAGGTCGTAGTTCCAGGTGATATTTCCAGAGAGGATAGTAACTGGAGCGAACAAATATTTTCGTACTGCTACGGAAATAGCCGCTGGCCATCGCGAATGACAAATAACATGTCAGAAAGTATAACATAATACAGTGGAATATAATAATTATTATCCTCATCATTTGTCAAGAGATTTTCAAAATATGTGAATATATCACAGTAACTGCTAATATTTACAGAATTGGTACACTGACAGAATAAAACACAGTTACGTACTTTTAATAAATTTATCGTACACAGAATACCCGATCTTGACTGTTGCAACCAAGTGCTGTCAAAACTGAAATATAGCAGAATTTTTACCTAAGCTGGTCTATCAGTCTCTGTTACGATATTCATCTACAGAGTAGAAGGAGGGGTCGATGGAAGTGTCTGATTCCACCCGTCTGCTTCGACGTAAAGGTGTTGTGGTGTGTTTATGAGTTGGTTTTTGTGTGTGTGTGGGGGGGGGGGGGGGGGGCTGTCGATCTAGGTTGCAGTGCCGGAATTTGCTGGTGGTAATTAATTTTTTTTTTTTTCTAGCTGTGATGTTTTGTGTATTTATGATGTATTGAATGTGATTTAATTTATGTAGGGATGATTGATTTGTGGACTTTTGGGATTGTGGTTTTATTTTTCGCAGTTGTAGGTGTTGGTTTTTTGGCATCCGTAGCTGTGGTGGACCTATATAGGTTACCGGAAATTACCGATTCCCATTTTCATAGTTGTGTGTGTTGATGTTTTAGTATAGTCATCTGAGGTTGACCTATATAGGTCAAGGGAAATGTCTGATTCCAATTTTCGTACTTTTAGTTGTGGGTATTGGTGTTTTGGTATGGGCTTCTATAGTTGACCTATATTGTTCAAGGGGAGTGTCCGATTCCTGCAGATTTTTGTTGGTGTAGCAGAATGCTGTAATTTTTTTTTCTTTTTGTTCTTCATTTTGTGCTTTGGGATCATGGTGTGTGTTTTTTTTACTAGCTTGCCCCCACCCTAAAACCCCCAACTTCCCACAGTTGTCCCATTGGTTTGATTGTATTTTTGGTGGGAAATGTTATTGTATTATTTATATGTATCTTCGTGTTTGTTGCCATGTGTATGTAGTGACGTCATAGATACACTTAATAGCCATTTCCGGCATATTGATGACGGGTGGAATCAGACACTTCTGTATCAAATAGTCTTTCAAACACACTGTAAACCGTGCCTTATCTGAAACCAAGTTTTTAATGGTTGCTGACTTGCTGGCAGTTTATTGAAAATGCATGTTCCTGAATATTGGACCCCTTTTGGACCAAGGTAAGTAATTTTAGGTCTTTATGTAGATTGCTATTCCCATTTCTAGTACTGATATTACGTGTTAAGCTATTGGTTGGAAATACTTGTAACAAATTTCATAAAGGAATAAATATACTAGGAAGCAGTGGTTAGAATACAAAGTTCCTTGAACAGGTTCCTACATGATGTTCTTGAATTGATACCACAAACGATTTTTATTACACGCTTTTACATGCGAGAAACTTTTGCTACGTTTGATAAGTTACCACAGAATATGCTCCCTTACGAAATAACAGAATGAAAAAATGTGGTATGCCCTTCCCAACTGAATTTATTATCGAGTTGTAGTCCCAGAAATGTAACACTGTCAACCTTTTCGATCTGCATGTCTTTATAGGTTATAAACATGCTGTCGCTGGAGAAATCGAGCAGTTTGCAAATCTGACATAAAACTTGGATTAGCGTACTCACACTTTCCCCAATAGGACTAGCTTTTACAGCACAGGAGTAAACGAATCTGTCACATTACGTATATTTTTTGTTGTATTATAAGGCTGTACACTTTATTCTATTATGTGAGCAGCACAAGAAATTAAGCTTCGAATTTAACCTACAGTACTCAGTTTACATATTACTTTATACTTAAAAACGCACGTTGTTAACATTTTACTTAAACAGTGCTTTGGCGAAGTTCCGCGTACTTTCTGTCGCAGCTGCGAAGATAATATTTCTAATAGCGACCGATAACCTACAAACATATAATATGAAACACTAATAATCGTTCTAACATCAACTAAAATGTACCCGGAGTTAATAAGCTAAGGTTATGACACGATTCATACGACATTCCTGCTATTTCACACTACTCGCAGTTATACTGATAACTAAACTGATGGATTCCAACTATGTCGTTATTTAACTGTCGGAGTTATCGGTATTCGCTAGCGAAAAATAACTTGGCAGTTATTAATAACGGTTAACGATAACGGTTATCAAAGAATAACTGGAACTGTGATAACGGTTACTCCAGAATAACCGTTTGGCCCACCTCTAGTATTGTGGCAGCCTGCGGCGACATTACACCAGATGTATTGCGGCGTGTACGACATTCATTACGCCAGAGATTGCAATTGTGTGCAGCAAATGATGGCCACCACATTGAACATCTATTGGCCGACATGTCGAGACACACTCTATTCCACTCCGTAATTGAAAACGGAAAGCACGTGTGTACATGTACCTCACCCCTCATGGTAATGTACATGTGCGTCAATGAAAAAGACCAATAAAAAGGTGTTAGCATGTGGACGTAATGTGCTGTTCCAGTCTCTTCTGTATCTAAGGTCCATCACCGTTCCCTTTGGATCCCTATGTAATTCGGTGCTCTCCGATACACACGATCGAACAGCGGAGGAGTGGTACTCTAGCATCAACTGTAGGTTACAATATCTCCGGATGTAATTAACATTTTACAATGCAACAAACGGCACTGGTTACGTATTTGTTTGTATGTTCAGATGTGCTAACAAAACTAACGGGGTTCCATTTAAAAAAACATAGGTTTGTGTTAAAAAACATACTTCTGTGCATTTTTTTATGGTTTGTATTAACCAATTACACTAGCCTCTCTCCTCACGTTCGGTCTGTGGAATCGGTTTGTCAGTATTTGATGTGGTTTACGAAATATATCCAGTGGTAACGTTAGGTGGCTCACCTGTATATTCAAACAAATTCTAATACTGCTACAGATAATGGTATGAATTACAGACTGTGAACAGTAAGTGTCCGTCAGCTATAACATCAGAATCGAGAAGACAATGAAACAAAAAATGCTCATTCTTCTTATACAAATGGACAAAGATGATAATTATTTCGATTCAGAGAGCGCAGAGCACACTTCTTTATTGTGGCATATCGATAACCTATTTATTCTCTTTTTTTTTTTTTTTTTTTTTTTTTTTTTTTTTTTTTTTTTTTTTTTTTTTTTTTTAGCGGAGGCTATGCCATAGCACTACACACACACACACACACACCAGATATCTATATATATCATCATAGGTCCCTACCACTCTCTGGGAAAACATTGATTGCTCCTAGTCATCAATCATTTTACCAGGTGGGCAGAAGTCTTCATATCACAAAACGTATCTGCTAAGACTGGTTGCTAGCGGAGTAGGGAACACATGGTTATCCAGGTTTGGCATACTGCAAGACATAGCTACAGATCGTGGCAGGCAATTTGAAAACCAACTTTTCAATGAACTTCTACTAATACAACCACTACAGGCTGGCATTCTGCCACCAACAGAATGGTAGAATGGTTTCACTGTGTGCTCAACTGCCCTAAAGCGCACGTCATCATTCTGGTCGAAAGCAAACAATGCTCTCCCTCGCAATTGGTCTATGGTAACTGAGAGTTCCAGGAGAACTAATCATGCCAGCTTCTGCAGAGCCATTGTCCCTGAGCTGTGTACAGAATTCGCACAACTCAACTTCAGAAAGAGAAACATTAAGCATACCAGGCTTGTCAGACATGGAGACCAGTGGGTGTTTGTGCACAAAGACCTGGAAGAAACGTTAAACATATTGCTCAGGGATGATATAGTGTGCCCATCGCTCATTTCTCTATACTCTCGGCCTCGCAGGGTACTCATAAGAGGCAGTCACAATTTCAGATTTAAAAAGAATGAGAAACAAGAGACAGTCTTAATAGAGAGGCTCAAACCATGTACACTGATGATGGTGCAATCCTTACTCGTTCCATAACATCACACTCCAACATGGAGGCCGACATTTCAGCATATAGTTTTGCCAAACAAGAACAAGCAGACAGATCAATTGCAAATCCTCCCATATACCAGGGGCATCCAGTTTAAATGAAGGGGGGGGGGGGGGGAGGAGGGCTGATGTGGTAACATCACTAACTCGCTTCCCATAATGAGTGCGCAAACCCATCAGTGCGTACACAAAAGGTAATTTTGCCACAGTTGTTTACTCTCATTTCTGTATCGTATGGGAATGCAAATAAATGTTACTTGTTAATATTAAGTAGTTCTTTTATGTGGTTAAAATATAATATAAGAGTTCCCACAGCCTGACAGAGTAATATGCAGTATTATCATTGCCTGCTTGACTTTTGGTAGTTATATTAAGTAGTTCTTTTCGTTCTACTTTCCTTAACAATAAACTTTTCAGACAGGGCAGTAACTGTAACATTCCACCAACAATATATATATTTACATATTTCACAGTAATCGCGATAATCTAACATCACAATTACAGCCAATTTACACTAGTTGTCAACGGACCATCACTTCACATCACATAAGGGTGTACTCACAATGGATGTCATCTCATGTCAGTTCACTTAGCGCAGTACCAAATGGTGAAAGTTGGGTTGTGAGATACCATCCGTGATACAAAAAGTGTGAGTATGGTGTCGGAATATAGAAACTAATAACAATAAAGTTTATAAATAGCCAAAACAAACTTCATAAAGCTTATTCTTGATCAACTTTGTATAAGTATGATAAATACTGAGAAGTGAAAGAACATTTCAAAATATCAACATTTATTTGCTAGCGAAAACATATAGGCCATGAACAAACACCTCAAACAATATTTGTAAGGGAATACATAGAGCATGTTTGCCTTATCCATTATGTTTTTCTCTTCCTTTGCAGCAAATAATGTCATAAACATTTGTATTTTTCTCATTCAATAGAGCTGGTTTTTTCACTAAATAAGAGGTTATTTAATGAAAATTGTTTCATGGACTTATTATCTTATTTATACACATTGTAGGCATCAGTTCTGTTCTGTTATTGTAAAACATAAACATAAATTCTGGTATCTTGCCTCGTTAACAGAAGAACATTTGCCTTTCATCGCAAAAACGAAGCAAGGTAATAAGATAAATATTAAGGAGAAACGAAAGCATGAAACAGCCTACTATAATAAGAATAAATGTGGAGAAAATAGTTTAACTTCTAATGTTAGCAGACGAAGACCCATTTCTCACCCACCAACATCACTGTCAAAACTTCCTTCCTGAGAAACCTTATCAGTGTGTAATATGATATGATGTGACGTGATGTGACATGTCATGTCGTGATGTGAAGGCAAGTGTGAATTGGCCTCTAAAAGAAGTTCGTCATAATCACATCATCTTTCTAAAACAGGCAGTCTTTAATAAGTATGACATGAAAACTCAGCATTTCCAAAGTTTTTCAATGAAATGTCTTATCTCATGCCATATTATGGTCCTGATGCCAATAATTGCCCCGGGCTCTGAGCAAAACAGTAATGTCTTCCATCAGTCACTGGCCATCAGCTAACGTTGATGCCCTGTCCGGCATGCCGATTATCCACACACAGTAAAGTATACGTGGCAGTGTTGATCCTATCCTCACTTTTTCAAAATGAAAGATAAAAAATAAACACTTAATATTTATTTCCTAAAATCATATCATGCAAATATCTTTAATGAGATTTTAAAAGAAATAGGCGTATTCTCAGTTCACTCAGGCGGCAAAGGCAGCAATGTACTCGAAAATTTCGTCACACTCCAATATTTGAAGCAGGTGCAGACTTCAGTTAAGTGTCAGAATACTGGGGAACTGCAGTTGCTGTATAAAGGAATTGCTTATAAAACACTTATGTCCCATCATAGAATATGGCTCAAGTCTGTGGGAGCTATACCAAATACGTCTAACAGATAATATTGAATGTATATAAGAATGACAGCACAAATGGACACAGGCATCTTAGACCTGTGGGAGAGAAAGACAGGCTGAAGAAACTGAACTGGCAGACACTTGAAGAGAGCCACAAATTGTCCTAAGAAAGCTTACTTCAAAATTTCAAAAACCAGCTTTAAATGATTACTATACGAATATACTACGTGAGATGTGGCGGTGATCTGTTACCTCACTGACAACACTTATTTCCCCGTTAAGCTACATAATCAAGAGAATAGGTTAAGATAAGAAAAATGGTGGAACATAACATGCGTATGTGCTTCAATCTGTTTAAGACTGGTTGGCGCAAACTTCATTATAATCTGACCTTTGGGGCAGGAGATACTTAAATTTTAATTGAGCACTAACATCAGAATTCGCTGGGGCATGCACTGATCAGATGAGACTAGTGTAGTGCGTTGGGCAGCCAAGGGCCTGGTAACATGCAGCAGTTCACCCAGGTGGGGGGCTCAGAGTGAGGCGTCGGTAAGTTTCTGGGGTCTTGGCCCATGGACGAAATGGGGAAAGAACTAAAAGTTACACACAGTTTGCGGGGACGAACACCCCTTAGCAACAAGCAGTTGGAGTTGTCTCGAGCCCTTAAGCCACGGACAGGAAAAAGAGTCCACCCAGAAAAATAAGTTGTTAAGTAGAGAGAATGATTGCAAAATTGTTTTAAGCGTCGGTATGAAAGAGTTCACACTGAAGGAACCAGTGCAAGACAAGATATTACCTAAATAGTAAATATTAGGGAAGTGACTTTCATGACATCACAGTCAACAGTAAAGTTATAAATAGGGATCCCAACCATTGTGTAGGCAGAACTCTCGTCCATATTATTCTTCAGAACATTAGTTTACTTATTATCACTGTAGCCTACCTCGATGATTACTCATTGACTTGTGTGCAACAACCAGATTCATTGGTGTATTTAGATACAAAAGATCTTTTCAACATAGGAGATCTCAAATGACTTAGTCTATGTCATATCCGGTCGCATACATTTCTAAATATCTTTGTTAACGTTCCGAGGAAGATTTCTGCTGTAAGTATTCCTTGGAGCGACGTACGGGGTTAGAAGTTACTCAGCTGCACCTGTATTGACGCCAGAGCGCCGGTCGCTGCGTCCGACAACAATGGAGACCTCAAACAGAAATGACAACATACAAGCAGAAACTTACGCTGGTTCATATTACACAAATAAATCACTGATTTACAAAGTCGAAAAATTATTTAATGGGAACGCATGCCAATTCAGTACAACAATACAGTACGTTTGCTCATTCATAATCAATGCCGATAGTACAGAAATTTTAAATCGAATAAATATTTATGAGGGTCTCCCATAATAGTACCCAAAAATTACTGTACCCTGTCAGCGTCGAGTGTAGGCGGATCCAGGACCTGCACTGACGTCAGTTCTCCCTCGCTGGTGCAATAAGCTTTGTAACTGTTCATTTTATGCTGACAATGTTTGAATACATACAGTCACCTACGCAGTGACTTTAATTGAAATTGTGAAATTACAGTTTCGATGGTGGCAATACCTGCAGCCTGCAGATGTCGACAGTGGTAGCGTAAATGAACAAAGCTTATGTCGCGCACTTACTCCATATCTCACGCTGCTGACGGTAAGTAGGACGATGCTTCTTATCTAATTATAAACTCTCTTAGTGTTGTATTAAATTGTCGCTGACGACCTTCTCATCGCGACTGTGTGGGTAGAATTTTTGTTGTCTTGGGGAATATCGTGCAAATTGTTGCCAAGCAGGCTCAGAACCATCCTGACGTTTCGTTTCCAAGACCCACGTGGCAGCAGCAGTGTTGTTATGATTTTGTATGAAGTTCGATTTTTAGTAAAAAACAGAAGTGTTTCTTGTTAATTAGAATTAGCGTCTATAACAAAGGCTCCTTGAATTCCGGTCTGTGGCGATTGTAGCTTAAATCGGAATACATAGGGCCACAACAACATATTATGATTTTACCAAAGTAGCGTGTTATTTATTTGATGGTGTGTAAGTTTCTCCCTGAGTTGTGTCGTGTTACTGCAATGCTTAATCAAGACACACCAGCTGGAGTGCAGTGTAAGAACAACTGTATGCCAGGTAAGGACAGGTTGGTTTTGTGCCTCTCTTTCTCTCTCTCTCTCTCTCTCTCTCTCTCTCTCTCTCTTTGTAAATCGATACAAGAATTTTCACGGGCAAATTCTCTCTGAAGTTTCCGAGGATTGCAGGCATTATTAACAACTATTAATATTAATAAATTTCATGGCGAGGGGAAAGCATGTTACATGTTTGGTGCATCATGTTGCCAGGAAACTGTGCTGAATACTGTTGCATATTCAATGAGTTTAGTAAGTTCGTAGTGACTTCTCCAAGTAGTAGTTTTGGTTTACAAAGCAACACCGAGAAGAAACAGCAGGAGATTTGCTCGTCCTTTTGCAGTCAAAAGAAGAGAGTTTTAATGATCCGCGCACGTTAGTCGGTGGCAGATAGATCGCCTTTCGGTTGTAAACTTGTCGATTGGGAGTCCAGATGCAGACTGCAGCAGAAGCACTGGCATCACAGCGACTCTGCACAGCAGGGATGGTGGCCCACACATCACCAAGCGGCACAGTAAAGAAGACATCACAAGCTAAACCCTCAAATTACATGGATCATTTCAGAAGTTCTGCAAACTGTAAGATAGAACTGAAGAAAATGATTTATACTACAAAATACCTTTGCAGGCCTTCAATACAATCTCTATTCTTCCTTATGACAACTTCGCAACCTTTTGGCGACCTCTGTATTCCGGATAGAGCACGTTCATTGTTGATCTGTCTGATTACTCGGGTCACTTCACTGGATTCATCAACTGTATCAAAATGTTCTCCATGGAGTTAATTCTTCAATTTGGGAAACAAATCAAAGTCTGATGGACTCATCTCAGGACTGCATAGTGGGTGGGGAAGTATTCCACATCCATATTTGTCGAGTGTTTCCCATCCATATTTGTCGAGTACTTCTCTCACTGGTAGTGCAGTATGCGGTCTAGCATTATCATGCAAAGTGAGTACACTAGCTGTATGCATGTTAGCCCTTCTTTGACGAATTTTCGGGCCCAAAACATTTTGTAGAAACAGCTTGTAGTACACACCTGTTTACAGACCTCTCCTGGGTCACTGCACTTGTAATTATGAATTCATTCATGTCGTACGCAAAGATCATCATCAGTTTCATCTTTCATTGTTGACGGCGGAGTCTTTTTGGGCGTTGAGAATTGGAACTTTTCCATAACATTGAAGTAATTCTTCTGTGATTTTTTTGCGACCTGCCTTCTTCATTTAGATCATGCGGAACCCATCAGGCAGCAATTTTTTCATCTTTAAGTTTTCAGTTATGGTTCTGTAAACTAAAAATGTCATTAGCAATAATATGAGGGGTATAGTGTGTTGTAGTTGATGGCCTTCCACTTCTTGCATTGTCCTTGTTGTCCTTAGTGCTTACCCGATCTTTACGGAAACGAGCAGACACCTTGATACTGCACTACGACACACTACAATATTCCCTAACCCCTCTCTGAAAGCGATATAAATTTTTGTTGGGTTCTTTCTACGTACGGATTCGATTTTGATGTAAGAACGCTGGTCACTATGCGTAATCCTATCTGACTCTGTTCCAGCTTCCATTTTAAAACTAAATTACTCAAGACTCAGTTACGTGAACCAGCAAACACATACACGAGCGTCAACCTCACAACTGACATGAAATTCAAGTTGATCATGCCAACGTAACGATTGCACATGTGCAGTGTGCAGGACTTTTGAAATTACCCTCGTATTTTCCATCTGCTGCACACGCTTGTACAACCTCAGAACAGGGTGGCCGATAGCAATAAGGACCCGGTACATTTTGTGTCCTACAGTGACGTAGAGGGTATTATTGATATGGACGAAATGAAGCAGGTACTTAGTAGTACTGAAGTTTGCAGTCTTGATATGTACTCAACATGAGTACAGTATGGTGATGAAACTGTGGTACAGTAGAATCTGCTAGTGTTGTTTCAGTTGCGTAAATCAAAAGCAAACTAAACGTACTCGAGCTTAGCGATTCAGTAGTTAGCGGTCCTGACGGTACTCGCATAATGACAGAATCAGCAATTGTCTTCAGATGTCAAAACTAATAGGCAAAATGTTTTGAGGCTGTCATTCATTAACCGAGACATTAAGTAACTTGAAGTCTGAATGACAAAATAATTCAGCTCTGTTTTAAGGACTGAATTGGATAAGTTAAGTTGAAGTGTATGAAATGATGCTTCTACAGAAATAACTAAATTTAAATCAGAATTAAAGCGTGCCATTGAAAACCAATTTGTGCAATACACAGTACAAGTGGAGGAACATGTTAATTTACAGTTGCAAACAACTGTTTCAAAGATAGACTCACAACTCATTTCTCTGTAGAATGCAGCGAAATACACGCAAAAGAATCCAAGCTACAGATCATGATAAGGTTGGAAGCCAGTGAAAACGTCTTTCGCACTTCCACTGAACAAGCAGATCTAAAGCAAGCCATAGAGGAGGAGTAATCATATAGCAGAGAAGAATCACACCCTTGGCGCTGAGTAAAAAGCGCATGAGTCGTTTCAACAGGAGCAGCTTTCATATGATCATGTTGTTGACGAGAAATTGACCAAGGAATTGTGTAGTTTTGTCGAAGTGTAGTGCAGCATTCGCCTGTTATGAAAATATTGTCAGATTTTTAGAAAGGGTGGAATGATAACATGGTGGCCATACAAATGCACAGCCATGCCAGGGTGATGGTAGGCCCGTACGTCTTTTTTGTGGTCATGGAGGCAGGCAAAACTCGCGGAGAGTATGCAGAATGGGAACCACTGTGATGGGGAATAATGTGTCAGTTGGTACATTCCACATGACCCATTTTACTAAACAGCATCTCAGCACAGTATTGACCAAAGGCAATGAGGCATGAATCTCTACATTTAGAGAAGTGAAAAACTGGTTCACAAATAAACGAATTGCGGCACGGGGACACGGCAGTTGGTTCTTATGGCATGAGGCAGGTGTGCCTGTAGCCCTGTTCTGTATCGTTTGGTCACTCAGCCGATCGGTGCACACCAGTGAAATGGATGTCAGCTGGGTGACTGTATCACATGGTGACACCAAGGAAGAGCATCTCCGAGTCAGCAAAGGAGAAGACCGTTTGCTTTTGTTTGGTTTCTCTGAACCTTAGCGGTTGCCAGATGAAGACTCGGGTGTTTATTCGCTGGGGGAAGGTAAAAAGTCTTCGCAGGAGTATTCTTTCTGTCGTTTCCAGCCTGTCGGTTGTGTAGCAGGTGATTTCACCACTGGAGGTAAAAATTTGATGGCTTGTTGCACAGCTGGAGAAGAAGGAGACGGGGATGCTACCATGACATTGGGCGGTTTTACAGCCATGGTGCTGGGTTTGAGGTCGCAAGTCTGCATGGCCACATCCTTCATGGAGCGAGGTGCAGCGAGAATGGTACTGTAAGTGCCAGATGGTAAAACGCAGGGCTTCTGACTAGCCAACAACTTGCGAGCGACAGGGTAAGGCACTTTCTCCTCGCCCAGATCTCCTGGATGACACGCTCATGGGATATTCTCGGGATAAGGGTGCATGGTCGCCATTGCAATTCATACATTGGGCAGAAGAAGGTAAGCAATCATTCTCGTGAGCATTCCTACCAGCATATCTACCACAAGTAACACATTTGGCTGGGTTTTGACAGGACATTTGAGTGTGGTTGTAATGTTGACATTGGTAGCAGCGCATCAGGTTTGGAATGTACAGTTGGACTGTGATGATTCCATACCCGGCTCTGATCTTTGATGGAAGCACTGTTCTATCGAACGTGCGAAAAAGAGTACATGTAGGCACGAAAGATGCATCAGTCTTTTTCATCACCTGATGGAATGCAGTGACGCCCTGATCAGAGAGGTAAGTTCGGATTTCTTCCTTGATCAGACCATTGAGCAGCCTAGTGTAAACAACACCACACAATGAATTCAGCATTCAGTGGGCCTCGACACAAACAGGATAGCTGTGGAAGAGTGCAAGTAGTTGTTGTGCCTGAGAATCACAATTAGTCTCTAAAATAAAGTGCCATTGCATAAACGAGAGCAGGATTTCCAAGGCTGCAATTGCATCAACACCGTTCCGAATAATTAATGGATTAACTGTAGCAAAGGACTGACCTTCATTATGCAGTACCATGAAGAACCGAGGTGCAGCTGAGAGAATCTTGGAATCTATCGCCTCATTCCATTTCCGTTTAGTAGACGTAGACTGAGATAATTGGCTCATTGTGAGAAAATCCCCCATTATTGCCAGCGTCTCTGATGGTGTGCTCCTTCAAACTGGTGGCTCCTCCTAAGAGTGCGACTTACTCGCCTTAGGTGACTGATCACACCTGAAGTCACACCTCCTGAACTCCTGACAGAGGGAGCAATCGTCAGTTTGGGAAGGAAACAGCTCAGACAATCACCCTTCCCTGGACCTGGCCTGTACCAGGGGGTATATGTGAACCCTACCTGTCTGCCCAGGGCTGGAATTACGCGTTACGCAGTCATTTTTTACGTGTCAGACGCGTGGGCCCAGCTTGAGGAGAGCACAGGGAAGGAGGAGAAACTAAGAGGAACCTCAAACACAGCAGTGGAGGAAAGATAGGAGATGGAGAACGAAGAAAGAAAGAAAAAAAGAAAGAAAGAAACAGTGGCGACATTGTTCTGATGTCAGGCTACTGAAAATTAAGAACACATTCCCAAAAATATGTCAGACACGTTCACCAAGGGAGGGGAAAACGAATAGCAGGAGGACAGACATGCAGCACGGAAGGGAAAAGTTGCTGCAAAGGCTGGGATCCCTTGGTAGCCAAGCACTAACTCACTAAAGAGTGGTGAGCCCACTGGGACCTTCAGGTGCAAAGGGATGTCTGTTGCTATTGGATGGTCTCTCATGTACAGCTGCAGTTACTCAACCAAATTATAGGTCGCCTCCCTGCTCAGTCTGTGTCTCGCCACAAAGTTGCTCTTGGTCATTTCAAAGGAGTTCAGCTTAACCCACAGATTACGTTTCCCAATCACATGGTACGACATTGCCTTGAGTCACTTACCCACTTTCGTCACTCCTGCCATCTTATCCACTTCCATGATTCTCGGCTGAAACACATGCATAATAACATTTATGAGCTCAGTTTCCACACAGATGCATCTCAGTGATTCTTCTATAAAACCTAGTCACTAAATCCAAAACTAAAAATAACGATTTATCTCCGCTATCAAAACACACCAAACTGAACGAATGGCCTTACCAATGCCTCACCACCTCTCGGTACAGTAGACAAAAAATTGGCAGGTGAATCAACAATTCACAGGCCTCAGTCTACAAAGGAGACTGCTTACAAATCACTCATGTGACCGATTCTAGAACACTGCTCAAGTGTGTGGGATCCATACCAAATAGGATCAACAGGGGATACTGAACGAATACAGATGGGGGCAGCATGTATGGTGACAGTTTTGTTTGATCTGTGGGAAAGTGTGACAGAGATACTAAAGGAACAGAACTGGAAGAGTCCTGAAGATAAATGTAAACCATCCTTGAAAGTCGATTACCAAAGTTTCTAGAAATGGCTTTAAATGATCACTCTAGGAACATACTACCATCTCATATGTATCGCTCACATAGGGATCATGAGGATAAGATTAGAATAATTACTGCTCACATAGTGGCATTCACACAACCATTCTTCCTGCGCTCCATATGTGAATGGAATGGGAAGAAACCCTAATAAATGGTATAATGTGACATAACCTCTGCCATGCACCTCACGATGGTTTACAGAGTACAGACGTAGATGTAGACGTAGATACCATACAGAATAGCAACTTTGACTACTGAATCAAAAAGTACGTCACTACTGAGGCTAACCTATGGAAACGAATGGTATGGACAGCTGACTTTGGTCGGGGTGGAGTCATCTGACCTTG
Organism: Schistocerca cancellata; assembly: GCF_023864275.1. Lineage (NCBI taxonomy): Eukaryota > Metazoa > Arthropoda > Insecta > Orthoptera > Acrididae > Schistocerca > Schistocerca cancellata. The sequence continues at coordinate 179,709,361 of NC_064626.1, forward strand.
CCGAGCGGGAGCTGGAGACATAAGTGGCGAAGGACTTGAGAGCTTTATGGACTGATCTTCTTTGCACTGGTTCAATACACCTGGACATTTTCGACGAGCTTCGAGTGGATGACGCATATGGGCTTGCAAGGCTGTTTAACATACAATAAACTAATGTAGTAGGAGCGGAAGGTAATAACATATAGATGGCAAGTATGAGGATTATGCGCTTGGAAATAGGTTTGGGTTGGAAATGCTTCTGAAGTACAAGCTAGGAAACTTGAGAAAGCAGAAAAATTAGAAAGCGTAAAAGTGACTTTGGAAAAAAGCGATATTGTCTATGAATTCATATTCGATGGTAAATCTGAATACTTAGGATGCATCGCTTTTCGAATGACAGATCGAGTGGTGCAGAGCACAGTGCACATGTGAACTGTCAATTCACTACAGGATGCTTCAAGAGTTTCGGTGTTCGCCTTTAGAGAGGTTTTAACCAAAAAAACTGTGATTAAAGATTAGTAGTATAAAGAGGAGCTGTTGTCGTCTGTAGCTGATATTAGTCCTATTGTAGTGGTGATAGTAGGTGAGTTGGAATCCGAGCTATACTTAGACATTGGTTCTCAGATTTTGGCGATTTCTTAAGAGTGTTTTGGAGCTTTGTTAAGCAAACCAGACATGGCAATCATCTCAGTGTCGAATGTTAAGGTTTTCACAGCAACAGGGAAGTTGTCTAAAGCTGTTAGGCAAGAAGTCATTCTGACTGTGTATTTTAAGGACTGTTGATCATCCTGCAGCTCAATGACAATATTTAGGTGATTCTTTAAATTATTTATTGTTGTAACTTGAATTCTGATATAAGTCATTTGAAACTGCATATAAAGGAAAATCTGCTAGTGGTGCTTTTTGCAAATCAAAAGGGTAAATACATCTGAACCTTAGAACTTCAGTATGCTGAGGTATTTGACAGAGAGCAAAGAATTAGCACAGCTAATCCGGAACATTCCGATAGTAAGAGTAACCCTTTGGTCAAGGGGAAAAAGCAGATTAGGGACGGAATAGTGGAGAGAATAAAAAAATACGAGAATGTTATCAAAAACACAGAAGGAGGTATTGAAGGAGAGTTTGTTAATGGACAGTGATATTTTATGATTACCCTCAAGTTGCGAAATATTTTGAGTGTTGACTGACTAAGGTCTCATGAGAGGTTTGATGTGAAGACTTATCCAGTGCCACTCACACAAAGGGAAGCAGTACAGAAAGAGACCAACAGCATGTTAGAGTGGGGTATTATAGAGAGGACTAGAAGTGAATACTTAAATCCTTTATCTGTGGCCCCAAAAAAAGCGTACAGTTCGTTTTCAGCACTAGAGAGCTAAATCAGATACTAGAGAGAGAAAGCTACAGACCAGTTTCAACTGACAAGTTGCCACAACAATTTCAAGTAGCGAAGTTTCTATCGTCAATGTACATTACACGTGGAGATTGGAATGTCACGTCTCCCCAGGAATTGAGGTCGTACGCTACAATTTTGTATGGCAGGTTGTCCTTTCAATTCTGTACGGTGACATTCGGTTTAAACATATCAGTTTTGCGTACAGTAAGGTGATGCACAAGGTCCTGAACCCTGAGCTTACGGAGTCACTGACCATTTACACCGATGATGCGCTGCTAGCTGTGCTCACTTGGGCAGAACACTGTGAACTGTTGGAATGTGTCTTGCCATTTAAGCATTTAACAATCTCTGTGTAAACCAAATGCCCAAGAAGACGGTTATTTGGCTGTGGTCTACAGAAAGCATTCCAAGAATTCAAGTCAGTTGATCAATAGCAAGATTTTATACTATAAGCCCTCTCATGTCTGTAAGAAATTGGTGCTGATATCTTCGAATTGAAAGGTTGTGAAGGCCAGACTCATCATCACATTACTTCATTTTTAGTAGAATGTTTTCACAGGCTGAAAGGAACTACTGTGTTGTCTAACAGGAACCACTAGCCACTGTGTATGATAGTCAAAAGTTTGAAGGATTCTTATTAGGAAATCATGCCATTGTGTTGACTGATCCTAGGGCTCCTAGGTTTCTAAAGACGTTCTACCTCAGACAGCCTTGACTGGCTCAGTGCACAATGTATCTGCAGTGACTTGATATGGAGATCAAATATGCACAAAGCAGAGATAATATTACTGCAGATGCTGTATCCAGATTGACAGCTGAGGGAAAGGTGGAGGAACTAGGTCCGATTTCAGAAGGAGTTTACGTCTTTTTCAAGAAGGGTACGAAGCAACAACATTCCAAAAACTCTTCGAGAGGAAAACAGGGATAAACGCCTCAAATATCTGAAGCAAATACTTGGTTCAGCAAACACCTAAAGGTGAAGGTTTATTATAAAATCCATAAAGATACAGTCTTCCACAGGCGAAAATCAGACAGCGGGGACCGGAAACTGTACTTTCTTAACCAGCATATAAAACCATGATTGATTTTGTTCATGAAATGTATGGGCATTATGTAGTACACAAATGAATTGCTAACAATTGCAGGAGACTGTGATTTTGAAAACTGTGGAGGCGATTGCAAAAAAGGATCCAGCACATGATCAGTACCAGGCAGTATGGGCACCTTCTGCAGTGATTTTAGGCACCCAACAGGCTATTCGAGTGAAGACACCGAAACAGTTAATTGCTGTGGATCTCTTTGGTCTATTGCCATAGCCGCACCTACATTTCTGTTACATTAGACGTTTTCTCCAAACATGTGTTGTTTTATCCAATCTGCTGAATAAATACTAAGTTGTTGGTGGAGGAAATGGAGAAAGATTATGTCATACAATTACGTAAATGAAGGACCCTGCTGTCAGATAATGGTCTCCAGTTTACCGCCAATAAATCTGGAAAAGTGCTGGAAAGAAACCAGATCAGATGCACAAAAATTTCACTGTATTTTCCACAGGACAACCTGAGCGACTGAGTGATGATGGGGTTGAAATGATTATGTTAAATTTTTGGCTATAGACAAAACACTATGAGGGTAAATTTTTTCTGTTGTTTGAAGATGTTATTAATAATCTGTTGCATGATGCCACTGGTTTCACACCATGCAAATTAATGTTTTGGAGGAAGCCCACGAATATAATTGGTGAGGAGGTGGTTTTTTCTGAGATTCAGGTACTAACTCGGGATGAGATAGAAAAGTTGTCCAAGGACAGGAAGAGAAGGCATGATGATATGGTCGAGCATACCATCTTCAAGCATGGTGACCTGGTGCTGGTAAAAACTAGGGAGTGGTTGAGTAAGGTGTCCCAGGGAATTTAAAAGTTTTTTCTAGTTTATCATGGACGTTTCCTTGTAGAAAGTTCTCCTCATACAATTTTATATCGTTTACTATGTGTTTATACTGCAAAACGTGTTAGATTTCAAAATATATATACAGTAAATGTAGGACAAGTATAGGGGCTGCTCTAATCTGTGGGAAATGTCACCATTGATACCCTGATCACACTCGATCTGTGTAGAACAGCTCTTCTTTTCTACTCTCTTGATTCTTCTAATCTTTTCTTTAATCTGTGTATTTGGTCGCGGTGAACTGATATTTGAGGTAGCATACAGATTGTCAATATGGGAAATTAAGAGAGAATGCTATTTTAAATAGAATCGTTGACGTGTTTATGTAACAGGAAAACAAAAAAAGCATAGGCACTAGTGATCATAATGGTTTGAAGTATATAAGTGGACTGAACAAACTAAATGGTTATGGTAGAGAAAAATATCATTGATCCAGACGACAACAGATACAATACAGGATCTTTCAGTTTGGATAATGTTGACTACGTTTGAGTTAGAAGGTTGTGACAGAACTTCAATTGAAAATCAAACAAGGCAAGAAGTTGAGGTAACTGTTCGAATGGTATTGTGTTGCAACAAGTAATCTTCTCCAGAAAGAAATTATGAGTAACAGACAATTGGATGAATGGTAAATAGAACTACAAAAGCTAGGAAAATAGACGTAACTGCCAGAAGCCCTAGACAGACATACAATGAAGTGACAAAAGTCATGGGATACCTCCTAATACTGTCAGAACTCATTTTGCCAGCGTAGTGCAGCAGCTCGACGTGGCATGGACTCAACAAGTCGTTGGAAGCCCCCTGCAGAAATACTGAGCAATGCTGCCTCTACTGGCGTCCATAATTGCGAAAGTGTTGCGGGTGCAGGATTTTGCGCTTGAACTGACCCCTCTGTTATGTAATTGTGACCTGGTGACGTGGTGCATTGTCATCCATAAAACGTCCATCGGTGTTTGGGAACATGAAGTCCATGAATGGCTGCAAATGGTCTCCACGTAACCATACATACCACTTCCATCGCTTCAGTTGGACCAGAGGATCCAGTCCATTCCATGCAAACACAGCCCACACCATTATGGAGCCACCACCAGCTTGCACAGTGCCTTGTTGATAACTCGGGTCCATGGCTTCGTGGCATCTGTACCACACAAGAACCCTACCATCAGCTCTTACCAAATGAAACCGGGACTCATCTGACAAGGCTACCATTTTCCAGTCGTCTAGGGACCAATAGATATGGTAGTAAGCCCAGAAGAAGCGCTGCAGGCGATGTCGTACAGTTAGCAAAGGCACTTGCGTCGGTCGTGTCCTGCCGTAGCTCTTTAATGCTAATTGTCGCTGCACTGTCCTAAAGAATACATTCATCGTGTGCCTTCTGCATGTGATACATCCGCCATCTGTATATGTGAATGTCAGTATCCGATGGCTTTGGTTACCTGAGTGCTCATAGTAGTAGTGTTTGTCTTAAAAATATAAGCAAAAGAAACTATGCAATCAAGAGCACCAGAAATAAATGTACGGCATCCTAATGTCTAATCTTAAGTACACAGGCGATTTTGGTGTCTTTGTGTAATTAAAAGGTCTGAGCTGCCACAAACGCCAATGTAGAATAGCAAGCGGATATTTTACACTCACCTAGACACAAAAAAACGTATTGTTCCAGAAGATGTAAAGGACATCATACAGCAGTCAAGGCAAATTAAGTCATTTATCGTCAGTAAAATGAATGCATCCGACTTCTCAGATCTCGAGAAAGCAATTCTACAGTAGAATAAACGATGTAAGTCAAATGGTGGAACCGTCATGTACTTTTTAGTACATTGTAATATAAATACAGGAAATCTAAAAATATCCAAAGTATGGTGGCTATGGTTAGACAAACATAGCCTCATATAGTTAAGGCCATGAGAAGCTCAAATGGAACTGAGGACTGGAAAGATATCCCTATTTTGAGAAAAGGTGTACAAGTACAGGCCATCAAGAAAATGCAACTATCTGCCATAAATGCGACAAGCCACATCTATGAAGACAAGAAAAAAGATCTGATTGAAATGATGTAGTATCTGGCAAATAATTACCACATGAAGTTATACAAAAGGAAAATGAACTTCTATTATTTTTTGCTGGGTACTGAAGCATGACACATAGGGCTTTTCTTTGCATTTTCAATTTCAGTAAGTTTTTCATACTATTACAATACAATGTTCGTAATTTTCTTTGGAAACTAGATCCATATTACGTTTAACTTCCCAATAAAACAAGTTGATAGTGCAACTATGGCCATTAATTACCCAGTATACTTAAAACTCATTTTCCTCAAATTCGTGATTTTCGCACTTAAAGCCCTTTTTATTTCAAGTCTTCAGCTGCTGGACACTATTGCAAGACCAAGTTCTGAGGTTTTTGAATCCTCCCACAGTTGAGAAAGCGACTTTACTAAAAAATGGCGGCAAGTAGAAGTGCAACGTTTCTTAGTCCACATAAAAACCCTAATCTAGACGAAGAAAAATATAGAAAACGCGTAAAACTGTTGAAAACCGACATCAGATGTATGAAATGTAAACATTCTTTACATTTTCGATGTGCTGGAATTGATCCCTCAGTGAAAGAAAGCAACGAATTCATGACAGCCTGGAACTGTATTCAATGCTGCCTCAAAACGACAGGTAAAATAACAAATGCGAATAATTGTGATTGTAAGTGCAAATTTTCAGTATTAATTGAGGGCTTAATAAGTGAATTTCAGTAGCTAAAGGCTTGATTTCTATACTAAATAAAAAGTGAACAAAATAGATCAACTGTAGGTCTATATTAAAAACAAAAGAAAGCTTTCTGGCTGTTATTACTGAAAACAGGTATCAGATTCTTGATGAAATAGTGGAAGCTGTAGCATATAAATCTGTGCAAATAGAGAGCAAAAAATTGAGAGCAAAAAAGCTGCCAGTAATAAGTTCAAAAAACAATCCCTAACCTCATGTGCTAACCTAAGTTAACGCAAACAAACTGTCCAAGACAACAAGAGTGAAATTCGTGAAATTGTATCGAAGAAACTGGCCCAAGAAAACAATAGAAGAAGCGAGGTGAATCGGAAATACAACAAGGGACGGATTATAATGTATGGAGACAATCATGGTCGTGGAATAGCGCAAAACATCGCGAGTATTCAGGACGACTTTATAGCTGTGGCCCACATTCAACTTGGAGCACCTCTTTCTGTTTTTCTGCTGTTGTGAAGCCGTGTCTGCAAAATAGTGAGTCTTTTTCATCAAATGATTGTGTCGTAAGGTGTTGTAAGTAAAGGGATCATATATATATATATATATATATATATATATATATATACATACATACATATATATATATATATATATATATATATATATATATATATATATATACGACAGACTGGTCACAGCTTTCAGGAAGAATCCGAGAGGCCATGAAACTAGCACAAGCACCACGCACAGGGAAACACTTTTGGTGGAACCACACATGTGGCCAAGCTATTGACCAACTAATCAGTGCATGGAAAAAATTTAGTAGCCATAAATCCCAAGAGAACTGGATGAACTTTCTGAAAACACAGAAACAATCAGCCAGCCAGAGTGGCCGAGCGGTTCTAGGCGCTTCAGTGAGGAACCACGCGACCGCTACGATCGCAGGTTCGAATCCTGCCTCGGGCATGGATGTGTGTACTGTCCTTAGGTTAGTTAGGTTTAAGTAGTTCTAAGTTCCAGGGGACTGATGACCTCAGCAGTTAAGTCCCATAGTGCTCAGAGCCATTTGAACAGAAACAATCAAGCAAAATCATTCGCAATGAAATCCTACAGTATGATAAACGGCGACTGACGGAGATCGAATCGGACTTCACGAAGAACAATGCAAGACACTTCTACAGAACGTTCAGAGAAAATATGACTGGATATCAACCACCCAACTTGTGCTTCAGAAGACTGGATGGAACCCTAGAAACCAATACCAAAAACAATTGTGACATTCTGGCAAAGTACTTTGAAAAACTCCTCAACACGGACCCCCCTATCGAAGAAATGATGACAGAAACGAGCACATATAATCCAGATAGTGAACTTCCAAGTCTAGAAGAAGTTCAAGAAATAATCAAGTCACTCAAGAATCGTAGAGCACCAGAAGAAGACGGCGTCATCTCGGAAATCTGGAAGTTACATGACCCAGAACTCACCAAAGACATCCACAGGTTCTTGGAAGATATCTGGAAGACCATGAAAATTCCTGACGACTGGAAAACTGCCCTGATACACCCAGTACACAAGAAAGGTGACAAGACTGACTCAAACGACTGCAGAGGAATATCCCTACTACCGGTCACATACAAGATCCTCTCTAAAGCTTTACTAAACAGACTAGAATGCCAGACCGACCATTTGATTGGAGAATACCAAGCAGGCTTCCATAAAGGGCGGTCTTGTGCGGAACAAATTTGGAACCTGAAAATCATTTTACAACACAAACAGAACCTGATCATTACCTCTGTCGACGTCAAAAAGGGGTAACGACTCTATCGACCGGAAAACTCTCTTCAAAATTCTAGCAGAATACAAAGTAGACAACAAAACACGGGCTATCGTAGAGCAAACTTTGACCAACATGACCTCCAAAGTAAAGTTCTGTGGGGAACTATCAGAGCCCTTTGAAATTCGCACAGGTGCACGACAAGGCGATGGCCTCTCACCTCTCCTTTTCAATCTAGTGTTAGATAAGGTAATAAAAGAATGGGAAACATCACAACAGGGATAACCTTAGGAAACCTACAGATTAAATGCCTGGCTTTTGCAGACGATTTGGCGATTGTCACGAAAGGTATAAACGAAACAAAAGACGCTATTGAAAAACTACATGCAATCGCTTCCAAAACTGGACTACAGATCTCTTACGAAAAGACACAGTTTATGAGCACCAAGAAACTCTCATCTCTGAACACAAAGTACGGCACGATTTACAAAATGGCAAACTTCAAATAGCTCGGTAAAATACTACAAATGAGAGGTCGTAACACAGACTCAAACGAAGAAAGAAAAATTAAACTGGACAATGCATACAAAGTAGTGTGGAATCATTACAACACTCACAAAAAAGCCAAATTACGCCACTACGACACGATGGTACTCCCCGAGGCACTATATGCAGCAGAGACCACACTAATCCTAGGGCATACACGTATCAGACAACTAGAAACAGTAGAACGGAAAATACTTAGGAAAATATTTGGCGCAACTAACAACATTGGAATATGGATCAAGGAACCTACAGAGGAACTATACACACATACGGAGACAATCACAGAAAAGATTAGACAACACAGACTACAATTCTATGGACACCTATAAGGAATGCCATCACACAGGCTGACCAAACAGATCTTTGACTGGGTAACCACTAGAAACAACAAATGGGTAGCAAAGGTAAAAAACGACCTGAACGAACTCATCATAACAGCAGACACAATAAACGACAGAATAAAATTCAGAAACATCATTAAAAAAAGTAAAGTACATGAGACACATTGTGACAAATGAACAGGCGTAAAATGGACCGAAGAATGCAAGCAAGATCACAGCCGGAAGATGAAAGAAATATGGGCAACCAAAAAGGCAACGAAGATGAAACTGAAGACACAAAGCTGACAAGAAGCATGGACAGAGGACCGGAAACAGAAACACAGCGAGAGAATGAGGGAAGTTTGGGCAGCAAGGTAGGCAGCAAAAGGAACTGACCATGTAGCTTAGTCCAACTGCGCTGTTTAAGGGCAAAACACCAACAATAATAAAACACCGTGTGTGTGAACGATTTAGTGGGATGTTTCTGAGTGCTTGGCGCAACTAGCGAATTAATACATAGTATGTGTTGGACAGCTTTCATGATCAAGTGGAAATTTGAGAAGATTCAATATGGGCGTGTGTTTGCGCTGGGTCATTTTCCCTCCCATGTAAATTGTTCGGCTGAGTGCTTCTTCACATTTAGCATCTTTATTTAGTTGAGAGAACGCCGATTGTGGTGTATGTATCTAGCTGGTGGAAGACACGTTTCCTGGTTCTCTAGACATGAGAAACATTTGACTTTGTAAATTATAGGGGTGATCTGGAATCTGTTACATCACTGACATTGGTATTCACGAGTGGAAATATCAGTTTCCTCAATTTTCTTTTTTCGAGTGTCCACGTAAATGTCTTCGCAAACGGAATAAGTATCTCTCTGATGATCATCTGAAGAGCGCAAGGCGAAAATGATGATAGTCACTTTTTTGTAACTTTTCAGGACGACGAATTTTCTACTCCAGTCTCACGTATATCATAAACGTTCACTGTATAATTATCACAACAACATTTTTATTGCTCTGTGTCTATTTGTTTAGGTAATAAATGTAATACAATAAACACATGTTCAATTTTAAGGTGCTTTATTAATTAAGAACTTAAATAGGTACACAAAAAACATGGTAAAAGTTATGGTAGTCATAAAAAACTTCGTAAAAATGATGAAAGTCCACTATCTTTCTGTGCTTCTTCAGTGGATCTTGTAAGCTGTAAACAGATTCTGTTTACTGTTTGTTTTATAAAATTTATAATATTCTAGATTTTAACACATTAGGTCTATACAGATTTTATTTTAACACTGTTACTTACAGCTTATGTTTTGTCAATGAGGAAGTTCTTCAAAGTATTTTTGAGCAGATGCACTGCAAAACTGCTTCATTCGCTGCAGGTCTTGGTACTTTCCAGGTTTTAGTTTAATCAGTTCTGGAAATAAGCAAAATTTTGGGCTAAAACAAGGGAACCTGCTGGTGGTTTTTGTCATGAAACAATAACCTACCTGCTTACATAGCGTATTATGAATTTAACTAATAACCTAACAAAATATCTGTTGCAATAACGGCAAAAAATATTTACTGTACTGATAAGTTTCCATTACTTTCAAGTTTACACTATTGTTATGAGGTATTATTCTATAACTCATTATAGGTCTATAGCTTATTGATACGTGAAATCAAAGCTAAAGTGTGGCGTCATTTTCTCTTACCTTCACGCAGAATTGGTGGTAAAGAGAAGGATGTATTATCACCAGGGTCTTCTGTCTGTCTTGAAAGCTTGGTAAGTTGGTGTCGTGTTAGGATCGGTGACATAAGAAAGTACCCAGTGTAAGATGATCTGTGTTCAACCAACCTGCAATGGTCTTTTGAAAATTTTATTTCACAAATTGGTCGTTTAGCAAATGGGCATTTATTGTGATAGTGATTTTCCAAAAGAGCAGTCCCTTTTCTAAATAGGTTTTGGTCAGCTTCAATCACAGTAAAAGACGAAGGCTTTACTCTGGCATTCTTTATTTCATTTACCCAATGTTCTGGTATCTCTGCAGGAAATTTGCCGTGTATCAGGGCAATATCTTTATTGCATTCTAGGTAAGAGTGGCCGCGAATAGGTAATATGATTGTTATACAGTCTAGTTTTTTTAGGATTTGTACCACATAATGACAGAAGCGAAATGTGGTGTAGTTCTTGTTCTGTCCACTACAAGATTCGCAAAATATTTTCAAGTTTTTGACATTGGACTGTAACATGGTGAAGATATAATAGTGCAACATCGATACTACTTCGTCTGCACCTTTACCTCCTTCTGCTTCTGGGTAAGCAAAAAAAGTTGCATTTCTCGTAGATAGGCTGTGGACATTGAACAAATATGATGACAATTGACGGCGGTAGTAAACGTCATTTGTGGTCAAATTAGGTAAGCTTAAATTTTTTTGAAAATCAATGATAAGTGCCTCAGTATCCTCCCTTTTCCTTGAAATTTTCCTACATTTTCTCTTTGTGTCACAAAACATGTTAGCTTTCCTCAAGTGTAGTTCATTCTCACATTGTTTTGTATTAAAGCTGCTTAAAATATTTACTTTTTCACGTGTGATAGCGTGTATTGGTTTCAGTTAGCTGGGCTGTACGGTGATTTTTAATAGGTGTGTATAGTGAACTCTGACATCAAAAAGGGATAGATGCTATATGCATTCAGGTAATAGACTTTTTTTAAACTCCTCTCTCTCCAACACCAGTATCCAGTCAGTTGAACGTATTTCCCACCAAAAATAATAAAGATTGTACCTTACACCCTAGCCTTTAAGGGTAGGCAACCAGCACATTGCACTTAAGGGGGAGCAAACCACACATTTGGAGTAACACTCTCCTCTTCTCCCCCCCCCTCCCCGCCACTACCCACACCCTGCCATCGGATCGCCACATTGTGTACTGTGATTCGTTACTCCACACAACGTTTTTCCACTCTTCAGTCGTACAATGTTTAAGTTCCTTACACCAAGCGTGGGGTCGCTTGGCATTTCCTGGAGTGATGTGTGGCTTATGAGCCACGGATTCCTAACCGTCATAGTACTTGCAGTGGATCCTGATGCAGTCTGGAATTCCTGTGTGATGGTCCGGATAGATGTCAGTCTATTACACATTACGACCCTAGTCAACTGTCGACGATCTCTGTCAATTATGGTCAGCCTCTACATTTTTGTGCTGTATGTGTCCCTCCACGTTTCCTTTTCACTATTACATCGGAAACAATGGACCTTGGGATGTTTAGGAGTGTGGAAATCTCGCATCAGACGTATGACACAAGTGACACCCAATTATCTGACGACGTTTGAAGTCTGTGAGTTCCTCAGAGCGCCCTATTCTGCTCTTTCATGATGTGTAATAACTACTGAGGTTGTTGATATGGAGAACCTGGCAGTAGGTATCAGCACTATGCACTTAATATGAAAAACGTATGTTTTTGGGGTGTCCAGATACTTTTGATTACATAGTATAATTGTCGGCTACCAGATACCCATATATATACCGCGAAGACAGACAGATCTCCAAAATATAATAAGCACAGGCATCTTATACACTACTGGCCATTAAAATTGCTATACCAAGAAGAAATGCAGATGAAAAACATGTATTCATTTGACAAATATATTATACTAGAACTGACATGTGATTACATTTTCACACAATTTTGGTGCATAGATCCTGAGAAATCAGTACCCAGAACAACCACCTCTGGCCGTAATAACCGCCTTGATACTCCTGGGCATTAAGTCAAACACAGCTTGGATGGCGTGTACAGGTACAGCTGCCCATGCAGCTTCAACACGATACCACAGTTCATCAAGAGTAGTGACTGGCATATTGTGACGAGCCAGTTGCTTGGTCACCATTGACCAGACGTTTTAAGTTGGTGAGAGGTCTGCAGAATGTGTTGGCTAGGGCAGCAGTCGAACATTTTCTGTAGGCCCGTACAGGACCTGCAACATGCGGTCGTGCATTATCCTGCTGAAATGTAGGGTTTTGCAGGGATCGAATAACGGGTAGAGCCACGGGTCGTAACACATCTGAAATGTAACGTCCACTGTTCAAAGTGCCGTCAATGCGAATAAGAGGTGACCGAGACGTGTAACCAATGGCACCCCATACCATCACGCCAAGTGATACGCCAGTGTGGCGATGACGAATACGCGCTTCCAATGTGCGTTCACTACGATGTCGCCAAACACGTATGCGACCATCATGAAGCTGTAAACAGAACCTGGATTCATCGGAAAAAATGACATTTTGCCATTTGTGCACCCAGGTTCGTCGTTGAGTACACCATCGCAGGCGTTCTTGTCTGTGATGCAGCGTCAAGGGTAACCGCAGCCATGGTCTCCGAGCTGATAGTCCATGCTGCTGCAAACGTCGTCGAACTGTTCGTGCAGATGGTTGTTGTCTTGCAAACATCCCCATCTGTTGACTCAGGGATCGAGACGTGGCTGCACGATCCGTTACAGCCATGCGGATAAGATGCCTGTCATCTCGACTGCTAGTGATACGAGGCCATTGGGATCCAGCATGGCGTTCCGTATTACCCTCCTCAGCCCACCGATTCCATATTCTGCTAACAGTCATTGGATATCGATCAACGCTAGCAGCAATGTCGCGATACGATAAACCGCAATCGCGATAAGTTACAATCCGACCTTTATCAAAGTCGGAAACGTAATGGTACGCATTTCTCCTCCTTACACGAGGCATCACAACAACGTTTCACCATGCAAAGCCGGTCAACTGCTGTTTCTGTATGAGAAATCGGTTGGAAACTTTCCTCATGTCAGCACGTTGTAGGTGTCGACACCGCCGCCAACCTTGTGTGAATGCTCTGAAAAGCTAATCATTTGCATATCACAGCATCTTCTTCCTGTCTGTTAAATTTCAAATCTGTAGCACTTCATCTTCGTGGTGTAGCAATTTTAATAGCCAGTAGTGTATATAGTCGCAGCACTAGATATTTCCCGCAAGGTCAGTCATGCACCCATCGAGGCCAACAGGCACGAGTTAACTGCACACTACACATGCTTACCTGATACGCAATCAAAGCGACATCAGCGGACCATGGTTACTCTCCAAACTGGTGTACAAAGGCTGGGCTGATTCCCCCAGCACAAAGGTGTTACTGTTTCCGTCCCCGAACTACTTGCTTGCAGCCATGCTTTCCACAGCCATCTCCAGACTCTGGAATTACAAGAACATATGTATTTTCTCGTGGTTTGCCAGAATATCATGCCATTTACGCTATAGTTCTCGATATCAAGCACATAGCCGTATGCTACCGATCACTTGCACCATGTAATTCACAAGATAAGGAGAAAATTATATCTCTAGAAACACGAAACTTTAGCGAGACGGGACGTGCTGCAAACCACTGAGCCGGCCGAAGTGGCCGTGCGGTTCTGGGCGCTGCAGTCTGGAACCGAGCGACCGCTACGGTCGCAAGTTCGAATCCTGCCTCGGGCATGGATGTGTGTGATGTCCTTAGGTTAGTTAGGTTTAATTAGTTGTAAGTTCTAGGCGACTGATGACCTCAGAAGTTAAGTCGCATAGTGCTCAGAGCCATTTTTTTGCAAACCACTGAATAGCTAGAAACTTATATCGTCTGCGAAGATCCTTACATAAAACTCGAAAAAATACAACAGACTGGTAGTTCCACTGATATTTTTTAACGAATAGCCGTGTCAATGATATAACAGATTCCAAATCATCCTCGTACTTTACAAAGTCAATTAAGGTGCTTCTCATGTCTAGAGAACCAGCAAATGTCTCTTCCATCCGTTTTTCACCATCTAGATACACACAACACACATCACAATCGTTGTTCTCTTAACCAAATGAAGACTGGAAATGAGTAGAAGCAGTCAACTCGACAATTTACATGGGAGGTAATAATTGCTGCATGCAAACACACGTTGCATATTGATTCTCCTCAAATTTCCCCGGAGAACATGCATGATCACGAAGGGTGCCCAACAGATACTGAGTATTAGTTCGCTATTCAGCCTCCTACAGGGAGATACAGTTAGTTCAGTTGCATTATTGTACTCCGTCCTGTCCAGTTCGGGTGGCTCCCACCGTAAGCCAGAAATGTCAATCGTTCCAGCCACAACTTACCACCTATATGCACTTCCCATACGGCTGGCAGAATCGTCCTTGGAAACTAGCCACATATATTATGCCACCGTAGTTACAACTAAATATTAGGACTGCAACTTCAATCTGACGACATTTGAAAATGAGCGAAGTATTGGAATTACCCCCTCCTGACGACGGTGGCTCTGGAAATACGAAGATCTATACCATTCTTATCACTAGACATAGTTTTCCACCTAAAAAAATCTTTCTCTCTCCTTGTGACTATCACTACTTTCCACATCAAATCCATATCTTCCTTACGACAGGAAAAACCACTTTCTTTGCACTTGTCGAAACACTGGCCACAATACACATGCGTTACAGGACTACTGATAATGGCGAATCTATCACACACCCACTGCTAAGTATAATACTTCGCCAGTAACTGAATGCTGGTGACACCAGACAATGTTGAGCGAAAATCAGCGATGGACAGACATATATATATATATATATATATATATATATATATATATATATATATATATATATTGCAGTGGTACCATTGTGTCTTAGGAATGGAGACGTAATCGTCTTATAAGCACCCAGCTGTGAAAAAAAAAACACGATCGCAACTATGTTATTGTCACACGTGGTCTTGGTTCTACTGGCGCACACATGTATTGCCAATCTTACTGAATGCATGCATGAAAATCATACACTTCTTCTTAACCGTTTGTTATATCATCACAACACTTTCAAATCTACTATACACCGATAAGGGGTGCTAACCTCCTCAACATACGCGCATCTGGAGAGATGTGTGCCGTGAGTAAGATTGGCGTGGAACAGTAGCTACAGACTTGGCTAGCTCTGTTCCTTCACGAGACTCGGAATGTAACGGTCTACTTCGGGTCAGCTGCAGGTTAAGTCGGTGACAGTGTTGCAAGGAGGGTTTGTCAAAGACAATGTGAGGAGATCTTTCAATCTCTAACTTAATTCTAAGAATGTAAGAATGCTCTGTGACTCCTATGGATTTAGGGAAAGATCGTGAATTATGCACTATGATCAAAGTGCTAGAAATATGTATATTGCTGGTTGGTATATTTTGATGTATATGTTCGAACATTAACCATGAATGGAAGTACTGCACAGTCATCTATCTACATTCTTAGCCTAGTTTTATGGTACTTGCAAAGGAAGGGCAGTTTTAGCGATGATACAGAATTTGGAAAGCATGTTGCCATGTTATTTGTTGGCACTGAAATTACGGACAAACTGGCAAAATTGCTAAAATTGATCGCACTATCAACTTTGATGCTTGTTACAGTGCATCAACAGTGTCTTTTTCATCCCATCCATCCATAGGTATGCTATTGATTACCCATTATGAATGACTGACATCACTTGTTTGAGATGGAGAAAGAATCTTGGTGGAGGGGTGACATCTTCTGGACATGGCTAGCATCGAAAAAGTGAGCACATATGTGGCTGCAATGTGAGGAATCAGTCAAAATGGAACACCGAGCCATCTGCTACCCCCTCACTGCGAAAGATGAGTTTAAATGTAGAGGTCATCAATCACCTTCAGACAGCTGTTTGGAATCTCTCCACAATGCTGCAAAACTCTTCCAGTTTCCTTGTGTTGTGACTGTCTTTTATTTCAAACATCCAGTGTGTTTGTTGTGAGAGCAGCAGCAACGTGATCTACATCATGCGATGTATGGCAGTGTACAAAACTGTAGTCATACACTGCTTGGACGTTTTACAGCAGAAAAGAACATTCTATCAAACAATAACACAGGGAGACAGGGATCCTCTCTTGTGACTGTCTGTGGGATATGGTCCTCCTACAGTATGGGGGATGAAGCAGTGGTCTGTGCAGGTGTATTCAATCACTGAATGGATCAATACAGGCATATTTAGTAGGACCACCACAAGTGCTCGATGCCAGCACACATATGGTATTTGATTTCGATAGACATATATCAGAAGAGAGAGATACGGTAAAAATCTTATCGAATTCTCTATCCGGTGATGTCAGCAGAGTTTTTATAGTTCATAGTTCTTTTTCTCTGTTCAATGGTAAAAAATAACGATGATAGAATACTTGGATGACAGAAGTGTATGCACCCTGAGCGATGCAAGTCTCCTTTGTGCTGGAGTACCTGTATGTAGTTTGGAAATGCACTGCAATGTAGCAGCAAAATCCTCATCCTTCTTCCAGTTGCTCATACTGTCTTTTATACCACCTAATGTTGCAGGAGAAAGCTTCGTTTGGTGCTGGTTTTACACAATGTACACAGTTGGCAGAGCTATGACATGTTCCCATTTCCACCAAGTGGTCAAAACACAGCTCTGTCATATTAACTCAGCTCACCCTTTTTCTCCACGAGTTGCAGAAGATGGTAGATATAGCGCTCTCTGACTTCTGCTCAGTTCCAACTTAAATTGGAACGACCACGTGCACAAAGCTAGAAGGATGGTGGGGTAGGGACTTGGGGACAATTACAAGATGCAGAGGAACTGCCCAAAAACCATGGTCGAGTTTTACTGTAGCAGATAGGTTGGAAAATGATGACTCCTGTTGAGATATGACAATGTCACAAATATGATTCACTAGTGGCTGTAGTCATTAAAAGACATCTCCATAGGATCCAATGCAGGTAACTGGTTGAATGGGAAGACTTGATTCCAAATAACAGACAGCATTTATACCAGAAAACAAAACACTATAGATCTGGAAAGCCAGTGTATTGGTCATATAGGACTTTGTACATTTCTTATGTGCTGAATGGAGCATTGCACTTTTGAAAGTGATTTGCCGCATAGCACACCATTTACTGTACATGATCATTCTCAGTCAACCATCATACCCCCTCGTCTATAACACAGTGGATATATAGCAGAACCTCTGACATGGTATCTGGATAGAAATACTGCAGACATATCTAGGGGCGTGAGGGAGTTGCAGATACCAGCTACATGCAAATTCCTTACCTAAATCTCTTTCTAAACTTGGTGATACTATTACGAGCATATACCACCAGCAACATGTACCCAGACTTTCGATCTGTTAATACACACCCCGGCAATCACCATCTATATTCAGTGTCCTGGTACTTGCATGGAGAACCACTCCATTCGGAAGCAATGTCAAATCTCGATTTATAAAGTTTGTCATATTTTTTAACACGAATATCATTAGCGATACTTGTGTGCGCCGGTAGAACCAAGACCTCTTGTGACAGTAACATAGTCGTTGCAATCGTATTTTTTTTTATAGCTAGTCGCTTATAAGACGATTGTCTCTCTTCCTAAGACACACTGGCACCACTAGCAAGAAATACAAATGAAACATGTCTATCCATCGCGGATTTTCCCGCAACATTGTGTGGTGTCACCAGCATTCAGTTACTGGTGAAGTATTATACTTAATAGGGGATGTGTGATAGATTCGCCATATTCAGCAGTCTTATAAAGTAAGTGCATTGTAACCAGTGTTACCATATGTGCAAAGAGAGTGGCTTAGCTTGTCGTAAGGAAGGTGTGGACTTCACATGGAAAATTGTGATAGCCAAAGGGGGTGAAAGGCCAATGGGCTTGCCACAGTGGTAACACTGGTTCCCAACAGCTCACTGAAGTTAAGCAATGTCGGGCTGCGCTAGCACGTAGATGGATGACCATCTGGTCTGCCAAGCGCTGCTGGCAAGCGCAGTGTACTCAGCCCTTTTAAGGCAAACTGAGGAGCTACTTGATTGAGAAGTAGCGGTTCCGGTCTCGTAAACTGACATATGGCCGGGAGAGTGATGTGGTGACCACATGCCCCTCCATACTCGCATCCAGTGACACCTGTGGGCTAAGGATGACAAGGCGGCCGGTCAGTACCATTGGGCCTTTCAAGGCCTGTTCGCATGGAGTTTAGTTAAAGGGGGTGAAAGATTTTTTTACGTGGAAAATTATGTCTGGTCATAAGAATGGTATAGATTTTCATATTTCCAGAGCCACTGTCCTCAAGAGAGGGTATTTACAGTACTTCACTAATTGTCAAATGCCATCAAATTCAGGCTGCAACCGTAATATTTAATTGTAAGTACAATGATAAAATATATGTGACTGGTTTCCTAGGACGATTCTGCCTGCTGTGCGGAAGTGCGTATAGGTGGTAAGTTGTGGTTGAACGAATGACATTTCCGGCTTACGGTGGGAGCCACCCGATCTGGACAGGGTGGAGTACAAGAATGCATCTGCCCTAACTGTGTCGCACTCCAGGAGGCTGAATAGGGAACTAATACTCAGTGTGTGTTGGGCAGCCTTCGTGATCTTGTGTGTTCTCTGGGGAAATTTGAGGAGATACAATATGCAACGTGTATTTGTGCACAGCAATTATCCCCTCCTATGTAAATTGTCCAGTTGACTGCTTCTACACATTTCTGGTCTTTATATGGTTGAGAGAACAATGATTGTGATGTGTGTTGTGTGCTTCTAGATGGTGAAAAACGGATGGGAGAGACATTTGCTGGTTCTCTAGATATGAGGATCAACTTAATTGAGTTTTGAAGTACAAGGATGATTTGCAATCTGTTATATCATTGACATGGCTATTGGTTAAAAAATATAAGTGCAACTGCCAGTTTCCTGTATTTCTGCGAGTTTTCATGTAAGGACCTTCGCAGACGAAATAAGTTTCTAATTATTCAGTGGTTTGCAGCACGTCCCATCTCGCTAAAGTTTCGTGTTTCTAGAGATATAATTTCTATTCATTATCTTGTGAATTACATTGTGCAAGCGATCGGTAGCATATGGCTATGTGCTTGATAACGAGAACTATCGTGTAAATGGCATGATATTCTGGCAAACCCCGTGAAAATACATATTTTCTTGTAATTCCAGAGTCTGGAGATAGCTGTAGAAAGCATGGCAGCAAACAAGTAGGTCGGGGCCAGAAACAGTAACGCCTTTGTGCGGGGGGGAATCAGCCCAGCCTTTGTACACCAGTTCAGTGAGTGACTGCAGTCTGCTGATGGTGCTCTGGTCGCATATCAGGTAAGTGTGTGTGGTGAGCAGTTGACTCGTGACCACTGGCCGCAGTAGATAACCAACCAACCTCGCGGGACATGTCTAGTGCTGCAACTATATATATACGGTGCATGTGTGTAGTGGGACAACAAGGAAACCGCCCTTCATTGCATTGTTGCCAAATTTGCCCAAGATGACGGCCATAAATGTGGCATCATCACAGTGACGTCATCATGGAAGTTCCTTTGGCGGGAAAATAACCTTACCCTCTCCCCATTCCCTCTCCTCTCTCCCCCATCTGGAAATTGGCGGGAAAAAGACTCAGACTGTGCTACGCTGATGGGTAGGACAGACGTAAGTATGCATTGTTTATTTAAACAATTTGAGTTGTCATAGACAGTAGTCATCCAGCATGTTCACCATGAGATCCAGAGTCCAGCTAACTTACTTCACACACCACCACCACCACAGGGTGCTGTTGGCCCTCCCCCCTCTTCCCTCCTGTAATGTAATCCAAGATGGCGATCTGGGGGAAAATGGTAGGAAATGCACTCAGTCTATGTCTAGCTGCTGGGCTGGTAGGATGGATATAATTGCTTACTGTGTTCAATACATTAAATGTCTGTGCTGGAGAAGGAGGAGTATACTAGCTGTAACAATGCAGCTGAGGACTGTGTCAGTAGCAATAACATTTGGTGAAGATGAATATGCTTCATGAAATAATGAATATGCTCCAGGATGGGGCTAAGTTACACTTCGCAATTCATACTGATAAATGTGTGTGCTGTAACTGTAGATCATTCGATAAAAGTCCGATCAGTCTTCCTAAGCGCAAGAGGCAAGATGTTCACCCATTCGCCACAAGCAACCTTGTGTACAATTGAGGAAATGCTGCTGATGAGCAGGGATGAATTTAATACATGTACTATATGCAAGCGCAGAGATGGGGAGTGTATCTATAGCCCCCTACACAATGAATGGAAAGGAAAGATAATGGATGAGCTTGTGGCAAATACTTTTCGACAAATATTGGTAATGCAGTGGGATTGCATGAACATGCATTTCAGTACTAACGCAGATAGATGCTTGTGCTGAAACTGCCTACCTGTATTGAAATTGCCCAACATGCTGCATCAACTTCAAACTATTCCACAATGAACCATAGGTGTTGACCTTGAGGTTTGGAGACCAACTGACCTAGTTCACAACACCACCACCAGAGTGTGCTGTCAGCCCTCCACCACTTCCCTCCTGTGACATAGTCCAATATGGCGGTTCAGAAACAAAGGTGGGAACCAATAGGAACCCTGAATCCGGTCATGTGAAACGCTTAAACCAATAGAATGCAGTATCTGGTAACATCAGCAGCAGCAGCAGCAGAAGAAGAAGAAGAAGAAGAAGAAGAAGAAGAAACATGAACAGTAAGAGAGGTGAGCAGTACATCAGTATACGTTGCACTATGGACAAAAATCACCCGAGAGAATGGGTGTACAAAGACAAAACATTCGCTTGGTCATGGATGTGAAAATTCAGGCTGTCATGCATAAAGTTGGAGGTATGCGCAGGGAGCTAGAGATGTATTACCAGACTCTTCTGAGAATGATCAGCATGTTAAATGAGTTAGTTAATGAAATCGGTAAGAAAGTAACTGACTTAACGGAAAAGGTCGAGGGTATTGAGGGGAAAATAGATATAGAGGCCCTTTTTGTTGAGAAGGAGGAGCAGCGACATAGTAAGAGGAAGAAGAGCAGATATAGAAAGCCTTACGCTGCAGGGACGGCTGATTAGTATACACTGAGATATAAACGAAGCGGAAAGTCATTCAGGTGTGGGAAGCTGTTCAGGAGAAATTATGGTTGCCCATGAACCATGGACCTTGCTGTTGGTGGGGAGGTTTGCGTATCTCAGCAATACTGATAGTCATACTGTAGGTGCAACCACAGTGGAGGGGTATCTGTTGAGAGGCAAGACAAATGTGTGGTTCCTGAAAAGGGGCAGCAGCCTTTTCAGTTGTTGCAGGGGAAACAGTCTGGATGATTGACTGATCTGGCCTTGTAACACGAACCAAAATGACCTTGCTGTGTTGGCACTGCGAATGGCACAAAGTAAGGGGAAACTATTGCCATAATTTTTCTGAGGACATGCAACGCTACTGTATGGTTATATGATGATGGCATCCTCTTGGGTAAAATATTCCGGAGGTAAAATAGTCCCCTATTTGCATCTCCGGATAGGGACTACTCAGGACGACGTCGTTATCAGGAAGCAAGAACTTGCGTACTATGGCGCAGAACGTGTAATGTCAGATCCCTTCGTTGGGCAGGCAGGTTATAAAACGTAAAAAGGGAAATGGATAGCTTAAAGTTAGATATAGTGGGAATAAGTGAAGTTTGGTGGCAGGAGGAACACAACTTCTGGTCAGAGGACTACAGGGTTATAAATACAAAATCAAATAGGGCTAAAACAGGAGTAGGTTTAATAATGATTAAAAAAGTAGAAATGTGGATAAGCTACTATGAACAGCATGTGAATGCATTATTGTAGCCAGGATAGACATGAAGCTCACACCCACTGCAGTAGTACAGATGAGGAGGAGATTGAGGAAATGTATGATGAGATAAAACAAATTATTCAGGTAGTTAATGGAGCTGAAAATTCAAGTCATTGGGGTCTGGAATTCGATAGTAGAAAAAGGAAGAGAAGGAAAAAGTAGTAGGTGAATATGGACTCAGAGAAAGTAATGAAAGGGGAATGCACCTGGTAGAATTTTGCACAGAACATAACTTAATCATAGCTTGGTTTAAGAATCATGAGAGAAGGTTGTATATGTAGAAGAGATCTGGAGACACCGGGGAAAGTTTCAGATTGATTATATAATGGATAGACAGAGATTTAGGAACCAGGTTTTAAATTGTAAGTCATTTCCAGGGGCAGATGTGGACTCTGACTACAATTTATTGGTTATAAACAGCAGTTTAAAACTGAAGAAACTGCAAAAAGGCAGGAATTTAAGGAGATGGGACCTGGATAAACTGAAAGAACCAGAAGTTCTAGAGGGTTTCAGAAGGAGCATCAGGGAGTGATTGACGAGAACAGGGGAAAATAGTACAGTAGAAGAAAAATGGGTAGCTTTGAGAGATATGATGGTGAAGGTAGCAGAGGATCAAGTAGGCAAAAAGACGAGGGCTAGTAGAAATTCTTGGGTAACACAAGATATATTGAACTTAATCGATGAAAGGCAAACATTTAAAAATGCAATAAATGAAGTGGGCGAAGGGGAATACAAAAAAATGACATCGACAGGAAGTGCAAAATGGCTAACAGGAAGGGCTAGAGGATAAATGTAAGGATGTAGAAGCATATATCACTAGGGGTAAGACAGTCACTGCCTATGGGAAAATTAAAGAGACCTTCAGAGGAAAGAGAACCACCTACGTGAACATCATGAGCTCAGATGGGCAAACAGTCCTAAGCAAAGAAGGGTAAGCAGAAAGATGAAAGGAGTTTATAGAGGATCTATACAAGGGAGATGTAATTGAGGGCAATATTATGGAACTGGAAGAGGATGTAAAGGAAGATGGGAAGTGAGAGATGGTATTGCGTGAAGAATTTGACAAAGTACTGAAAAACTTAAGTCGAAAGAAGGCCCTGGGGGTAGACAACATTCTGTTAGTGGCCGGGGTGGCCGGGGTGGCCGTGCGGTTCTAGGCGCTACAGTCTGGAACCGCGTGACCGCTACGGTCGCAGGTTCGAATCCTGCCTCGGGCATGGATGTGTGTGATGTCCTTAGGTTAGATAGGTTTAAGTAGTTCTAAGTTATAGGGGACTGATGACCTTAGAAGTTAAGTCCTATAGTGCTCAGAGCCATTTGCTAACACGAATCCTTTACAGTAGAATGGGAAAACTGGTTGAAGCTGACCTCGGGGAAGATCAGCTTGGATTCCAGAGAACTGTAGGAGCATGGGGGGCAATTCTGAGCCTACAACTTCTCATAGCAGATATGTCAAGGAAAGGCAAACCTACTTAGAGAAAGCTTTTGCCAATGTTGACTGGAACATTCTCTTTCAAATTCTAAAGGTGGCAGGGGTAAAACACAGGGAACGAAAGGCTATTTACAATTTGTACAGAAACCAGATGGCAGTTATGAGACTCGAGGGGCACAAAAGCGAAGCATCGGTTGAGAAGGGAGTGAGACAGTGTTGTAGCCTACCCCCAACGTTTTTCAATCTGTATGCTGACCAAGCATGTTAGGCAACAAAAGGAAAATTCGGGTTAGGAATTAAGGTCCAGGGAGAAGAAATAAAAACTTTGAGGTTTGCCGATGACATTGTAATTCTGTCAGAGACAGCAAAGGACTCTGAAGAGCAGTTGAACGGAATGGACAGTGTCTCTAAAGGAGGACATAAGATGAATATCAACAAAAGCAAAACGAGGATAATGGAATGTAGCCGAATTAAATCACGTGATGCTGAGAGAATTAGATTAGGAAATGAGACAATTAAAGTAGCAGAGGAATTTTGCTATTTGGGGAAGCAAAATAACTGATAATAGCAAAAGTAGCGAGGATATAAAATGAAGACTGGCTTTGGCAAGTAAAGCGTTTCTGAAGAAGAGAAATTTGTTAACATCGAGCATAGATTTAAGTGTCAGGAAGTCCTTTCTGAAAGCATTTTTCTGGAATGTAGCCATGTATGGAAGTGAAACATGGACGATAAACAGTATAAACAAGAAGAGAGTAGAAGCTTTTGAAAGGTGGTGCTACAAAAGAATGCTGAAGATTAAATGGGTCGATCACATAACTAATGAGGAGGTACTGAACAGAATTCGGGAGAAGAGAAATCTGTGGTGCAACCTTATTAGAAGAAGGGATCGGTTCTTATGGCACATTCTGGGGCATCAAGGGATCATCAGATTAGTACTGGGGAGAAGCATGAGGGACTAAAATCGTAGAGGGAGACCAAGGGATGAATACAGTAAGCAGATTCAGAGGGATA
The DNA here is from genome assembly GCF_023864275.1 of Schistocerca cancellata. Lineage (NCBI taxonomy): Eukaryota > Metazoa > Arthropoda > Insecta > Orthoptera > Acrididae > Schistocerca > Schistocerca cancellata. The sequence goes on from NC_064626.1 coordinate 179,734,151, forward strand.
TAGGTTGCAGTAGTTACTTGGAGATGAAGAGGCTTGCACACGATAGAGTAGCATGGTGAATTGCATCAAACCAGTCCTTGGACAGGAGATCACAATAATAACAATATGGTTAGGGCATATGGGTCGACGGCAAACACTAAGAGAGAATAAATGATAATTAATTGTATCTTCATATATACACTAAGAGAGACCTTCAAATCGGTTACTGAAACTCTCAGGCAGCTCTCAGCAGAAACAAAACCACACGAAAACGATGTTGCCATTGACGAATTCATTATCTGTCACGCGCCTGGCCAGATAAACAGGACATTCGGCATCAGAAGGGAAGACCATACATGTTCGGTACGCAGCCTGTAAATCTAACTGATGATACAATTCAGATTGATGATATGCGCTTTGAGAGAACACCTGGCTTAATGAATCTAATTTTCCTAAGACCCATGAAAAAAAACATAAGTTTTTCAGTTAGTGATAGGGAATTGTACAGTGAAATACTGAATTTGACTGATGCATAAGATCCCCAACAGACTTAGCAACCAGAAATATAAAACCAATACTTGATGGTGAAAACAACATCAACAGCAGCAGCAGCGGCGATGGTATTGACACTGAGCATAAAGCAGTGAACAATCGAATCCCGCAGTATGTATATTATGACGACCCCAACTACGGCTGCACATGGCATCAGTTGCTGCCGGTAATACAGCTCATTCGAATGAGTCTGTTTCATTAATCTCTGAGCTTAGAGAGAGAGGTATCATGGAATAAGTACGGAGACAATAGTTCGAGAACTGCACAAACCAGCACACAAAATATACTCCCGTAGGCATATTATGATTAAAGGTTTGGATGATGTATGGCACGCTGATCTTGTAGGTATGAGACAATATTCACATGAGGGTAGAGGATTCAAATATATTTTAATGTTTATTGATACATACTCCAAATTTGCCTGGGTATTTCTTGTTAAAACAAAAACGGGTAGAAACGCCGCAGATGTGTTTGAGCGTTAACTACAGAAAGGGACGAATCAATGCCCAGACTATCTACAAACCGATCACAGAGGAAAGTTTTACAGTAGGTATTTCAAGACAGTGATGCAGCGGTATGGAATACATCATTCACAATCACTCAACTGAAGGCGAGTATGGTGAAGAGTCAGAACATAACAATACAAGGTCAAATGAAGATGCGTTTTAGTCTTCTAGTCTGGCTCATACAATGGACAGATATCTTCCGAGTAATAATTGCTCATTGTAGTCGAACTAAAAATAGCAGAGTAAAAATGAGACCAATCGATGCTCGTGATAATAGACTCATAGATACAGTGTACTATCGCATTAAAATGCTGGATCCAGGAAAACAGAAATTTAATGTAGATGATTTGGTACATATCTCAAAACACAAGACAGAATTTGAGAAATCATACCTACTGAACTGGTCAACAGAGATATTTACAGTTTCAAAGGTGCAAAGAATGAATCCTAGCACTTATATCTTGAAGGACAGTGAAGTTGAAGAAATTGCAGCTTGCTTCTACACCGAGGAGTTGTAGAAAAGCTCAGAACCGGATGTGTTTCTCGTAGAGAGAGTCATAAGATGTCCGGGAAACAGAGCGCTAGCCAAATGGCTTGGTTTTCCTGCAACACAAAATGGTTGGATTGATGCTAACGATTTGCTGTATAACATCCACTGCACTAGCATAACATGCGTGCTAGAAGACGCATTAGAGAAGGTGATGGTATTCTAGACAAACTGCCAGTGGAATTACACATTCTAGGATATAACTACTGTGGAACTGCAACAAAACTTCAGAAACGCTTGGCACGAGGTGATAAGGGGGTTAATCTGCTCAACTAAGCGTGTATGGTACACGACATTGCATAAGCTGCAAATAAAGATCTCCTAAGTTGTCACGTTGCAGAGAGGATTTTAGCTGACAAGGCTAAGGCAGTAAGCAGTAGAAAGGGTATTTGTATAGGTCAACGCACTGCAGAATTTATAATTGATGAAACCATGGGTAGAAACATTATGTTTGGTTTAGCAGGGATTAATTTCAAGCGAGTTATGAACGCTGCATGTTCTGAACTAAACAAGAAGAAGAAGGGTGGGAAGCAGAGGTGTTTGGAGAACTGTATCCTGATAGCGATGTGTGCAGCTAAAAACGCTCTGAAGCAGAAGGGTGGGAGAAGAAGAAGAAAGCTCCTCGAGTTCTACGAGTGCTCAAATCGTCTGGTAGTTTCCTTCCATTCCTCATCCCGGCCCCCGCTCTCTCAGCGGTAGGGTCCCTCGCTGGCGGTGCTGCAACTATTGCTCGAACATTCAAGGACGCGCAAAACTCCCAAGCGCAGTTAGAAGAAGCAAGAAGACATAAGCGCATTATGGAAGCCACAGTCATCGGAGTATACTTGAAACCGTATAGGAAATGGCTTGGTCTATTCATAAATTAAAAAAATCCCGTTAGCAGTCCTACTCACAAATACTGATCTTCTTAAGCTTGTTAGAAAAAATTCAATAACCCAAGATTCCGTGGTGTGTTTATGCGGGGTATGTTACCGAAGACTATGCTGAAAACTGGTGAATGTGGTATTGTGAATTTAGATGTTGCTGGAGGTCGCGGCACCCACTGTGTATCATATGTTAAGAAAAATGCAAGTACCGTCTACTATTTCGACTCATTTGGTGACCTGCAACCGCCAAAAGAATTACAACGATACTTCACTCGCAAAGACGTGTGTTCAATAATTTTCAGAAGTATCAAGACTTTAATATACACCTCTGCGGACATCATGTTTCTTTTGACGTTCGCAAAGAAGAAGAGGAATATATAAGGAAGAACTATAAACATTCCTTCATCAGTTGAGGTTCAGATGCAATGTCGTACACTACAGCCTTAAAAGAACGATAGTCTGTATTACATGCAAATTACTTCCTGCCAATTGATCTGAACATTGGTGAATGGGGTACTGCATTGATTGGACTGGAGACGTACAACAGCATCCCAAATATCACTGAGGCTAACAACGAACTGCATCTTGATATTAATGGTGAAAAAGACATTGTGGAAATAGAACCTGGTGCGTTTGATAGTGACGATTTAAACGAAGTTTTAAATCAGTCTGGAAAAGATATTGAGTTACGTGCAAACATCAATACACTTAAATCTGAAATAAGGATAGTGAATGCGACTTTTGACTTTAACCAGAAAGTTCAGTATGGCGCCTTCTGGGTTTCACAAAAGGACAGATTTTGAAGAAAGATCCTAGTAAATTTTACAACTCAGATCAGACGGTGGATATACTGCCCTTCAGCACAGTCTGAGTCGAGTGTAACATTGCAACGAACTCCTATCTCAAAGACAGTCTAATTCATACTATTTACGGATTCTTACCCTCAGTTGCAACAGGGTATAAGGTTGTTGAGACTCCCACCAATGCAATATACCTTCCAGTAATAGTTCAGACATTGGACTATTTGGAGTTGCGCATTGTGGATCGCAATAATCAACTTGTCGATTTTCGTGGTGAGAAAATCATTGTACGATTACATCTAAGGCAGGATGGGCGTACGGTATAAAACCAGTGCACACAATCCGCAGCACATGACTTCGCTGGCGGACCACAAAGAGATAACATGTGCGAACTACGAGTTTTAAATAACTCAGTTAACCTGAAAACTCGTAATGACGTCCTCACTTAGTATAACCAGTCGAGTAGAGTATGATGAGTGAATTATACGACAGGAATACTTCTCGCATAAACCTTGTGCTTCAACCACATTCAACAAGAATGATGAAATTAGGATTGTCATCCAGCACCAACACGAGCTGACGCTTGCATGCAAGAGTTTCATATATTTGGATGGGTCATTCAAGAAAACCGACGGAAGCACTACGGTGGGATCCAAGCTTAGACGTAACACTTTAGCATTCTTGTTTCAAGAGGTCTGAAATCGACTGTACACGCAATGTTGGCATAACATCAATCCTTAAAATATACGTCTCTGCGTCACCCATGGATTTGAATGGTTTACAAATTGAGGGATGGTTCATACACGATCTGGCAGATAGAGCAGTTGCAGGGTACAAGTGATTTACTGCATGCATACCTCTAAAAATGCTTATGGGTTACTTTCAGGACATGAAGTAGATTATTATGAACGCTAAACATGAACTCATTCCGGTACATATCTATCACTAACATTTCGTTCTTGGGAGGTTTTTCGAATACGCAGTGTTACCGAATGCAACCAGACAAACATAGGCTATTAAAACCTCTTCGCAGCTAGAGACGTCTAGATTCATCATACTTGCGTTTCAGACTGATAGAAGATGGTATATAGCAAATGATTCCACTGTATTAGACAACTGCAAGTTAAATCAAACTAAAGAATGCCAGAGTCTGACTGAATTCAGAATTCTAGCGATATGACAATTTACACCTCCAGTGGGATGAAAATGTATACAGTCTAGCATATGGCGTATACACAAGGTTTCGTGCTTCTTATGAAAGTGCTGAAGAAAAAGGAGGAGAGTGTCTAGTTAATCCACGAAAATCCAAGAGATATAATCGATCATCGTAATAGACTGCTCGAAGTATAAAGAGATAATTACGTCTGGACCTATAGATGTACGATTTAAATTTGAATCTTTAACAAATTTGCCAGAACACACTGCAGCGTATGCTCTAGTTCTACACGACCGTGTGATCAACTACTGCCCACTCACCAGTGTTGTGCAACGAGCTGTATAAATGAACATCTGCTACGCCATACCCAGAACATTCCACAATGGCATCACAAGGTGTGAACACCATAGCAAACGCTCAGGGTTTCTATGATGATGAGTGTAGCCAGTTCATATTTAAAGATGCTGCCTTTGTAGCATTTACAGAAGATGCCAGGATAATAGAGACATTCTCAGCAGACATTGCATCACCGAGGTCTTTCAAGGATATGAAGTGCGCTAAAACATGGAAGAGTGCAAAGTGGTTAGCACATTTCTTCCATGGAATTCACTGGGATCATTCAGGCCTAGCCTACAAAGATATGGTGACGCCGCTT